>NC_092696.1:31179005-31408571 GCF_964275005.1 Diadema setosum
CGTGATTTGTTTTTACCTCTCAGGCAAAACATTATGTGGTGTCATGGAACCTCGTTAATAGTTACATTTAATCCCAGTTCTTAAATACTTGTACAAAAGCAAACATATAATGTATATATATATATATATATATATATATATATATACGATTAAAGGTGATCTTCAAAAACTTGATGCTGCCTCGAGAGAATAAAGACAAACAAGGAAAATTCTCGCAATGGCAAGAAATGCCATAGGCACCCTACCAAATCTCCCATTCACAAGCTTTTTGTTGACCACAAAATGAAACAACTCATCAGGGAACTCATAGTTGCTGGATGTATTTCTTGAATAACACAGAATGAATAAGAAATGCCAATGAGTAGGTTTTTCTTGATTGCCCTAGTGTGGGTCATCATCAATTATCAAGAATTCAAAGATGCCTACTGCTGTACCGCCAATGATTATGAAACTGTATATATGTATAAAGGAGCAATTATAGCTCAGTTTTGTGGCACTTTCGATGCATCAGAATTCCTCAAAAATTTAGAACACCATCACACGAGGGTAATCTAAAAAAAAAAAATCATTGTCACTGCATTGAAACTGATGACTGTGGTGTTTGGCAATTAGGTATCAGAAACATTGAAGGAGGATATTCTAGAAAGAAATGAAAAGGAGAGTTTTCATGTTCTGTACAAAGGATTTGTATCTTAAAGAATAAAAAAAAAAATGTCTAGGATAATATGAGAAAGGCCAGACATTCAGCTCTTGCAATTGAAATACGCCGTGTAAGATTGGATCAAAGGTCATTCAGCTTTAGAGGATCACTACCTTCTTATAACACTTCTACCGGTACAACAATCTGATAGACCTGTCAGTATCCAGTCATTACTGGACGATACAATTATCGGAAGTTATAAGTTCTATTGTTCTAAGTAATTCCACAATCTCTCTTCATCTCACAATTTTATTGCATTCTCCTCATTCTCACTATTAACAAAGGTTCATTTTCCATACCTATGCCTTAGAAACCCACAAAACTGAGCCAAATAATCAGCCTGAAAGTTGAAATACTGATCAGTCAATTCCATCTAACACAGAACGGGGGAAAAAAAAACAAAGAGTTCATCAAAGATGTCATGGGAGCTGTCACCCTTCACAACGAGGAAGCAGATATCCTCATTCCATTGCATGTATCAGATGCTACTTCAAGAGCAACAGGGAATTTCAGAGATATTGATGATTATTACGTATAGACACTGACATTTTCATTCTCCTAATGGATCTTTGCTTTATTTTTAATACTGCATCGCATGTTGTCTGCTCCATCACTGGAAAAAGAGATGATAAAGTACAATTGGCATTGTTGAGAGATTATATTCTGCAAATTGTTGCGAAAAACAAAGGTCTGCTTGGTCATGCCTTTCATGGCTCAGGCTGATGTTGAAAATTTGATGATGTCTGAAAGAGCAGATGAATCAAGAATTCTCTGAGCCTTGAATCATGCACTATGTGCAATGACACAGTCCATGCCTTCCAGAAGTTGGGCGTGGATGACTTTAACCTAGACCTCAGAGAATTTATTTCTTTCTTGTAATTTAATTTAAACACAGTGCAGTGCATAAATGATGTCCCTTTTCTTTTCTGTATATCAGACTTTTCCTTTCTTTTTACCACTTCTAGCTGGGTGTCTCCCTTTTTTCTTTCTCCCTCACTCTCTTTCTTATTTCTTTCTCCCTCACTCTCTTTCTTATTTCTTCTCTTTCTGTCTTTTTATCTCTTATTAGTCTCTCTTCCTGGTTACTCTGTATTATGATTGTGAAGATATTTTAATTGTGTTTTAAATTTATGTGGATTGTATATTATGTGCGACTGCTAAGTTATATTGTTATAGTTATTGTTTCATGTCTGAATTATGTATACAGCGTACTTTGTATAATTTGTATTGTATTTTTTCACCTGGAAAATGATTATCTTTTTTGTTGGAAGAAAGACTAATAAAAATATCTGTATCTGTATCTGTATCTGTATCTGTATCTGTAGACAATCTCCCGCTTTGCTCTCGTAGAGTCTTGATACAACACATCCAGAGAACAAACCTCGTAAATCTTCACAACCTAATTTGTGCCTCTACTTACAGGGGAATGTACATTGTAGTTATTTCCAGCGGATTTACATAAACTATGCAATCAAATGCTTTGGGCTTCCTACACCAACGGTAGCCAAGGAATTCATTATCATGTTCATATTGCAAGAAATACAAAAGTAATTGTTTCTGGTACAATTTAGAACCAATTCTCCCCTGTGTATAGCCCTATACATGTGATGTGACTTCAAAAACACATGCAGGGAATGAGCCTAGAAGACATTAACTAAGTAAATTTCCGATAAATTTTCTACCACACGACTAATATTGCTTATTTGTGACCCTGCACCTCAAAACAAACAAAATGTCGCCAGACCTGAATTTTTAGTTAAGACCATATTCTGAAAGAGCAGACTTTAAGCTTTAAAATGATGTATACCTCAAATCAAATGGACTCTCCTAACCTATCTAGATATTAGAAAGAAAGCACAAACTCAGGAAAAGTGTGAACTGAGAAAAGAGGCTCTTAAGTACAGTGTCTATTCAAGCGCTTAATCTTTACCAAACCGTGCTGGCTGTGCGATGAATGGGACAAAAAACAGGAAGTAAACCACCAGAGTAACAACAATGAAGGGATTGTTAGATTAAACTGAAATTAAGCATGCCTCATTAATACATTTTTCCATAATTAATGCCAACTTTCAAATCAGTAGCACTATCTTTTCAAAAGTTACTAGAGTTGAAAGCGAAGAGTGTGGACAAGGTTTTTCAGAAATGAAAAAGGGATTCTAAAGACACACCTAATCACACTATTCTACCAAAAATGTTCGAGATAAACTGCTAAAAAAACACAATTTCCTGCCCTTTTTATGATACCAAATTTTAGCATAATGTAAAAGAAGACCCGCTCTTTCAGAAAATATGAAAAAGTCAAGTTCGGCTAGGTTGACCCATTTCACTTATTTTCAGTCCTCACGCAAAATCAGTGTGTTTTTCTTTCTATTGCATCATTTTATCAAAACAAACAGTTTCGATCTTGTTTAAAACGAATTCAATGAAGGTGCATATTGATGTCTATACAAAGGACGTTGCAGAAACTTGGACCTTTGTAGATAGATGTCTGTTGAACTAGCACGATTCTTAGCAAATGCTATTGGAGTTTCTTACTGTGTAGTTGGATGTTTATGATTTGTCAGATTATGATGACACATGGAGTGTAAAGACATCAGGCAGTTTTCGATTATAACTGTACAAAAAGTATCGTATCCCCATTTTAGCCTTATCTAAAGGCACGGCGCTTTTGAAACAATGAACGAAAAGTGATAACAAAATAGATTACTTGTCGCAATCTTTGACCTGCTTAATTATATGTATTTTCTTTTTGTTGGGTGCCTCCATTTTAATTCCGCAAAATGAAAGTGTGCCTGAAAAAAAAGGTCTTAAAGAACAATTCGTATACGTTATCACATTCAGAAAATACACGCAAGCTGTGCAAACGTTTGAAATTATTAGTCAAGTATCATAACCACGTGATGTTTACGTCACTGCAATAAAGCAACTTATGTTCTTATACGGTCTAGTTGGATGTTTATGATTTGTCACATTATGATGACACATGGAATAAAAAGACATCAGACAGTTTTTTTATGGTAACTGTACAAAGAGTATCTTATCCCCATTTTAGCCTTACTTAAAGGCACGGGGTTTTTGAAACAATGAACGAAAAGGGATAAAAAATATATATTACCTCTCACAATCTTTGACCTCCTTAATTATATGTATTCTATTGTAAAACACCTTCATTTCGCAAATGAAATTGCCTGAAAGATTATTTCACATTACAAAAATTGTAGCTGTAGACTTGTTTTTATCAAGACTGGACGTCGGTGGACATAGCGAGATAAAAGTAGGAAAATTATATCATTGTACTACTGCAGAAACAGGACATGGTGCACGAATTACTTAACGAGCGATTAGTGTTTAGATATGCAGTGCAGTATATAATAGCAGGTCCAAGCGCTTACCTTCGCCATAGTGGCCACAAAACACAGTAGTAGTCAATGTTAACAGGAGAACGAGGTAGTATCTTCTATCCATTACAGGCAGTCAAAGATTGAGATAATTAATCGAGAATTAATTGAATGCACGTTATGATCATACTGTCTCAACAGACTGTCAAGTAAGCACACTCTAAAAAGATGGCGCCGATTGCACACACACACACACACACACACACACACACATTCATGCACCGATCCGAGACGGACCGAACTCTTTTGTTGAGTGAGTTCGTGGGAGTTTAGTGCAATCATGCTCCTACCCTCGACGCAGCCGGTTGCTGGCTGACATGTTCGTGAATTCTTTATTATGTCTCGCATATCATGTCCTTTACAGCTGATACTTTTGGCACAATTCAGTTCGTAGGGGAAATAACTGTTGCTCATGTCATGCATGGATGACATCGTACAATACACACACATTTTTCCCCCAAATTCAAAGGCAGGCCTCTAATCTGAATATACAGAAGTGTATCTGTACAATTGGATTGTGTGGAGTCTTCAATTTAGCGCAGGGCACCTCGGAATCCACATTATTATAGTTATGATGAATAAAGTGGTAGAAGTTCAGTGGCTAACAACAGAAATAGCATGCATACACAGTTACTCATCTTTTTTGAACCAGATATACCCGAGCAGAACACGGGCATAACCATTGCTCATTCTGATAAGAAATATATTCACATGCTACGTGTACGACAGTTAGTTTAACACACACTTCATCATTCATACAAATGATTGAACCTAAACTTTTCAAGGAAGTAGAAATAATGTTTAGGCCGGCATGATGTTATTGAAACAAATCAAATGACTTCAATTTGTCACTTGATATGATATTGCTACAGGCATTATAAACACACTTCACAAAATGTAACCTTATATAACACGTGCTATAGGATTAGTCCTCGAAGACCTTAACGAAATCGAAAAGTATGCCATGTCATGAAATAAGGAGCCTGGTACACTTGTATGTCATTTAGTATGTTGTCGTTATTGTTATTGTTGTTGTTGTTGTTGTTGTTTTGTCCACAAGTAAAAAGAATACTCCTGAATCTCCACATGTATAATAACTAATCGCTCGTGCCATTTCCAGTGTCATTATCATTATTATACGCACATTTTGCGATAGCGTCTTTCGGGGAAAACTTTCACTCGTCTCCTTTGTTGTTTTCCTCACACACTCGAGAAGGGCATGATCAGTGAGGAAATGGATGAGATGTTACAAACGAGAAAATGGATAAAAACTCAATGGTTACTTCAAACTTCCTTCTGGTACTGGCATTGACATAAAACAATTATTATAAAACGTTGTTTGCATCAATTTTGAGCATGTGTGGCTAGGCAACACCAACTGCCTTTTTGGATAAATGTCCCGTATCTATTATAACGTAGAAGAGTCCAAGCAGTAACCTTTGTGTAAAATGGTAATGCAGTAATTTTGAATTTCCGTTTGCATTAAATGGCACGATGAGAAAGAATACAATGATGTTCAGTACTCTCCGCGTAATCGGGTATCGCGTTTAATTGGGTATCAATGTCAAAATCAGTTTCAATGCACACTCAAGTTACTTGGTAATCGGGTAGCCTCTCCGCGTAAATGGGTAAATAATTTGCTTCTTATCTAATTTCTACCCACATTTTATAGCAGAAACAACACTTTAAGAAATCATAAATGTCAAATTTTCCTCGGCTAATCGCATTCTCTGCTTAATTTGCGAAAAAAAAAATACCTATCATTTGTGGAGTTATGAAACATGAAAACACATGTACCAGTACCGACTTGCCACATTAAACGAACATTACACATGAAGCTTGCACTCACAATTGCATAGGCAGACAGAAGTTGAACACACTTGCGCTCCTCCCTTGCTCCGCAACAACATTCACAATACGAGAAGTTTACAATGAAAATCAGACCATGCACCAGCTCCATAATTTTGCTTTTCCCCAGTCACTTCTGGAAATGTAACCAGACGTTCTACGTGACTGGTGCACGCAAAGAGACGTGTTCATAAAAAAAAAAAAAAAAAAAAAAAACAAAACAAAACAAAACAAAAACGATTGTGTGTTAGCGAGGAGTCTATAGTCAAACGACAAAGTTTTCTAAAGACATAATTGTCCATAAAAACAGTGTAAATTATTGCTCGTGACTGAGCAAATGAAGGTAGGCCTACACGTGTACAAGAATACAAAGTTGCATAAACGATTTGTACAATAAGGTAACATGTCATGAAACATACGAATGTAAACAATACTATTGCAAAATTATACAACTGCACCTACAAGCACATAGAATTACACGTGATGTACATAATTTAATCATCACGAATTGACTATGAATTGATAACCCTCCTAGTAAGAACTATAGGGGAATATGGAGGGAACTTGCAAAAGGAGACGAGCCGTTTGAAGGAAAATAATACGTGATAAGTTCCATGGTGTTGATTAATTAACAAGCTGTATTGTTATGGATACATGTGCATTGTATTATCATTTCTGTGCACTTGATTGTTCCGCCGAGGAATATGTAAATAAAGAGTTCGAAGATGACCGAGATCGACCAAACACCTTGTTTTAGAGTCTGGGTATTTTTGGTGGTTATGATGGTTCGCTAGGCCAAGTTAACCTCCTGTAACAGTATCAAGTTTGGTGTTTTGAGTAATGAATAATTAATAGTGAAAACATTCGGGCAAAGTTTATACAATTACTTAATTTGAAACTGAAAGTAGGCCTACTTGAGGCTGGCATCCAGGGCAAATTATCCTTTTTAAAACCGTTGTCATCTCGGATGGAAAGTAAGAAAAGTGTCAAGGCGCGGATCCAGGAATTCTGTAAAGGGGGCGCATGCTCTCCCTTCATTTTTTATGTTTATTTCTTTTGTTTTAACAAAAAATAAAGGGGCGCGCACCCGGTGCTTCCCCTCAGGATCCGCCAATCTCTTTGGCATCCTTCCAACATCATAAGTGGAGCAATCTGAATGGTCAAGAAGAGTTTTTTAGAAATAAAAGTGACATGTAGAATTACACTGGATTGACACTATAATTAGCGTTTTTCCTTATTGAAACATGCATATGACAATTTGTCCACACTACTAATGTGGTACATCATATTCTGGTACTATTTTTGAAAGAATCATAATCCATATGACTTTTTTTTTCAGTGGAATTTATTCTATTTAAATTGACAACAAAATGCACTTATTGATGCAATAACCCCGGAAACAAATTACTGAAACAAACTCTGATGGGGAGAACATTGCTGTGTATTGTATTTCTATCTAATAGTAATAATTATCTTGTATTCCATTTTCACGTTCGAGTCAAGAGATTAAATTCTGAAAAGAATGCACAGTACGAACAGTGACCAGTACGGAAGGAGTATATCAAAACCAACTATCATCTCCGCTTAAGTAAACCCTGGTAGGGTCTCATGTTTATGAATGCTCTACATGGGGAAGTTTTTTTTCCTTTCCTTTTCAGCCTCCTTTCGACCAATGAAATATATAACTGATATTTCTATTGGACATGAAACTAGGGCTTTGCTTGACATTTGCAATTGTATTTTGTTTCGAGCATGTTGAAAGTGACAGATAATTGTACAGAATGGAGATTTGAAGATACAATATTTGCAGTCTTCGTCGCACAACAGAAGCGTGGAATGGCGCTTCCCTTTCCTTCTCTGGAGACAAATATTTCACAAGTTGCAGCAGTGCGCAAAGAACATGCCAGGTGATTTTTTTTTTAATACGTTTCTTCGAACCTGTGCTTACATTGGAACGGAGAGAAAATGATTTGAATTGCTTTCTCGTATACTCAGAATAGTGACATTGTGATGAATATTGTTCATCCTAAAAGATTGAGCTAATGTCTCTTAAATATACGTCAGAAACATCGCGACCTGACTGAACACTGTTGATCCGGTTTAATCGTAATGAGTAGAACGTCAGGATGGAGTCCCGTAATGTCACTTGCAATTTGCATTTGGTCATTTGTCTACTTATATTTTCGTTGGTGTTCTCTGAGTTCTGCATGATATGCAAAGGAGAGGAATTTGTCAATTTACCTGTTGACGCAGGCGACAACCTGACGCTGGAGTGCAATGGCAATGAAGAAACTGACAGCTTTTGGTTTTCCAAGAACGGAGACTCAATTAGAGATTCAAGGAACGACAACAACTACATCCACTTCTCATTCTACTCCAAATTACAGAGGAACGTGCCAAAACGTACAATCATTAATGACCACACCATCAGCACATATGTAGAAGATGTGAACGGAACTGGTTCCCTGCACCTGTCTTTCACAGTGACTCCAGTAATTACACGTGTTTAATAGCAGCGAATAGCGAGGGATATGCAAAGACTAAAACTTTTCATGTTCGCTTGTTTGGATGCACTTGTTTCTTTGATGCACGCCCATCAGGCCACCAACACCTGAAAGTTAACACCGTAAATTGTAGCATTACTGGGCTACGAAGTGAAGAGTATGACTGGACAGTTAATCTGCATCAGGTAGTAAACATGAATTTGTCTGCTGGGTCATTTATGGTTTCATTCAATGAAACAGGAGTTTTCGACATATCGTTCATTAGAAATTACACTTGAGCCCTTTTCGAACGTTACTCCAATCTGGTGTGATATACTTTCATTACCATCAACACCATCGCCATTTTCATCTACTTCCCCAAATCCGGGCACTTTGTCATTTCCCTCTAATTCGCAATTTCTGAGTACTTCGCCCTTCTCGGTTACTTCGCCATTTCCAGGCACTTTAATTGGAGTCATCAATGGCAGCGTGATATTCCTCCTAGTGTTTCTTGTTTGCCTGATTACCAGACACGAGAATATGAAACACGCGTGCCCAGTCAAAGGTGGTAGGAATCAGTGGGATCCAGTGGGCAATGGAGAGGAGGCGAGTGGATCACTTCAGCAAGGTGACGTCTATACAAAACGATCCCTGAGCATTTGCCGGGAGCAGCACTCTGGGATGACGCAGGGAAGGGTTCATCTCTTCAGTATCCTCACGGCGTCTACGAAACAATCCCACATCGATCAACGGGAACAACAGTTTGGGATGAGGCCAGAAACCCAGATGACATCGCTCTTCACCTTTACGACCACGACTTTTTTCGCCGAGGACGACAAAGTGGTCGTCAACGTCCTTTATGAATTCAGCGATGTAACAAACCATAAATGTAATCCCAACAATTATATTAAAGGTCCAGTTTACCATTGGGAGTTGTGATTTCAAAAATGTTCAAGATACACATTTGATGCATATGTGTAGGTGTGTTGAATCACATAACATCCTGTCATATAACAATTTTGCGATAAAACCTAAAATACAAGGAGATATCAGTGTTTTTCAAAATAAACCATAACTGTAGACGGTTTAGTCTGAACACATTTTTATTCTAACTATTGTTTCACAACACTTAATATCGATTATTGAGATTCAAATTTTTACAATGGTTGTTTCTATCCCTAACTCATATTTTAGAACTCTCCTATAGCACTAATGCTGGGTCTTTGTTTCATCTGCAAACGGTAAATTATGCCTTTAATCTATAAAGTAACATTGAAAGGAAGTATAACCATAAGTAAGGTAACCCGCGAGAGTAGATATTGAACAGCGGAATGATTTACCGTTGTCTATATTGTTCGGTTGTAGCAAAGCATGGTTGTAGTTTTTTTTTTATGAAAATCTTTCACCCTCGCAACTCTCTCTCCCAAAGTCAAAAACGACGGAATTATGACACTCTGCTGAAATATCCTCTTGTTACTCACTCTAATAATAATGATAATGATAGTATTATTATGAATAATAATAAAGATAATAATAATAATATTAATAATACTACTACTACTACTACTACTACTACTAATAATAATAATAATAATAATGATAATATAAATAAGTAATAATGATATGAATAGGTTGTTTTCATTTAACACATTTCAGACTTGTTAAAGGGATGGATAATATTGGTTGAGCAGGATACTCAGAATTTAACTTTTTGCAAGATAATTAGAAATTACTTATGAAATATTCAAAAGCATACTGATTCAAAGTTCGGTTTCGGTTTTGACATGACTGAGCTTTCCGTTATTTGTCATATTTGTGGTCGAGATTGAAAGCCACAAACGCGTTCATCGTTAATGAACAATTATTGCTGCGAACATTTCGCTGTCTTGATATTTAAATAGTTTTCTTCGAGTCAAAGAATAAACATCTTGAATGCCCCCCCCCTCCCTACGCCAAGGTGATTACATTTGAATCAGCGATGCTAAGATTGATTCATTATAATTAATCTCAAAAGATATGTTCAAGATAAGATTTTATCCAAGCACCTTTAGGCCCATATCATATCAAAAAAAAAAAAAAAAAAAAAAAAACGTGTTGATCTTTTCTGCGAAACTCTCTAATTCTTAATAAGTAAATGTAATATTTTTTTTTTATTTCCTTGTCTCTGTGAATTAAATGAAAGTGTATAAAATTCATAACTAACGTATTAATTGCATAGGTATATATTTCAGAATAATCATGTGTGAACATGTGTGTATGTGAATCTATTATGATCCACATTGTCCGTGTCTCTCCCCCCCCCTCTCTCTCTCTCTCTCTCTCTCTCTCTCTCATGTATTCATATCTTAAGGAACTTTTCAATCACCATGCAAAACGTTGTAAATGATATCAAATTTCATGTCTGTACTTCCTAAATTGATCATGTTTGCAACATTATCGCATTTACAATCCATAAGCTGTTATGTATCAAACTAGCTCGTGCTCATTTTCCATCACGTGATTTATATGTGACAAGAGGGATTGTTAAAAAAACATAAAAGGGATTTTTTTTTTTCATATGGCATCGCCGTACCACATAAGTAGATATGACATTGTGCTGTCATGATCATATCAATTAATGCAGAACTAATATTAGTCACAAGATACCTCTTGACATGAAAGTGAAAGATAAAGGCTGTAATAGAGGAGAAGAGTGAAGGAAATTGATTCGTTGTATAAGTGAAGAGTTTGTTTGCAAAAACCGATAAGTCCATATTTGCCAAATGGAGATATTTGCCATTAAAGGTCAAGAAAAATAAAGAGAATAATAAGAAAATGTTTGCTTCTTTTGACCATAACTTCAAAAATATACCTTTATATGTAGTGACCAATATATCATTTAGAAGGTATTATTTTGTACTTTATGACAGAGATCGTACTTCAAAATCTTCAAAAATGGACTTATCGGTTTTTGCAAACAAACCCTTCAAGTGCTATTATGTCGATTAGTACACAACCTGTTGGGTTTCACAGGATTTTTTTTGAATGAAAATAAAAAGAAAATAGAAATGTACGCCATAGGATTCAGCTTACACAATGTTAATTTGACAGTGACAGGTCTTGAGACTTTAATCCATAAAAGATTATTTAAATCATTGTGAAACCACTGATATGTTAAACTCGGGTCGAAGTTAGAAGAGCTGTCGCACTTCTTTGTATTGAAATGTTTAATTTCGGCATCCTTCGTCTTTCTCTTCAAGCAATTAAGGAGGTGTATAGAAATGAATGTAACATTATTCAATAGCATTTCATAGAAGTCATTCGTATTATTCCACTGTTAAAAGATGTTTAAAAGAATGGGCCTCACTACCAATATGCTACGCCAAAAACGTGTAAAGAATATCATTACTGAATTTTCCCACTGGAATGTGTTCTGTTTAAGTGAAGATAAATGCACCTTTTTACAGCAAACTCGATGGTAAGCCACAGTATCCACTGTTGTGGATCATGTGAATGTGACACACTGTGACATTTTCAGATATGTGGTAATTACACCCGTTAACACAGTATCCATGTAATTTTCCACTTTGAGATACAGTAATAACACAGCATTACCACATGTCTGAATTTCACAGGTAACCATAGTATGACACACCACACTGTATTTCACTCTGTTAATAACAGTGTGTTTTACTATGTGGCAACACTATATGACTGTTCCATAAGGGATGTCCCTGGAGAGAGGCTTATGTGAAAGTTAATTGGACTAGAGAGGTCACATACTTCATAATTAAAGTCAGAGGGTAGTTATATTCCCGTAAGCATATCAGATAGACAGCTGTAGGCCTGTCAAAGAAGCAATGAACAACTCAAGATTTGAAGAAAAAACAAAAAAACATGATCCCCAACAAAATTTGTAGGACACGAACATTGCTAACGGAAGTACATGGACCTTGAATATATTAATGTATTCCATCAATCAGGAAAAGGAACAAAACAAAAGCATACATTACAAAGAGCTACAATCTCCAATGAAAAAGGCTGAATTGTCCCCGAAGACGGTCACGTGAACGTTTATTCGAGTTACTAAGTAGTGAAGTCAGGTTTGACTAATCATAGTATACACACTCGGGGATAAGAATATCATCCTTACAGGTGTAGGCCTGCCAGAAAAGAAATTGACTTCTTCTATGCATGAAAATACAGGATTTATGGAGCTGGTGTAGGTTCACCTCTTTTACTCTTCCTTCATAGCAATAAGATCGACATGTACTTTAGTGTATTGATACATGTTTGTTTGTGCGTTTGATATTGTCTTTTGTGTGCATATTTGTTAATTTATGTTCCAGTTTCTCCACGGTTTTATATATCTCTTGTGTCCTTCTACAGCATATGAAGGAATCTTCCAGTTTGCATAGATTCTGTTCATGTATTTGATTTTATTATCACGTGTGGCTTTTTCTGGATGGGTCATAACGTACTATATCGTGCTTAGAATCTCTTTGAAATAGGCGATTTAATCATTCTTCAAACTGTTATCATACCGTCATTATTATTTCCTTCGTTATTCACAAGACTTTAATGATCAATACAGCAGCATTCTCGTTTTCTCAATTCGTATGATAAATTTCGTCAGAAAAGAAGCCTGGCCTTCTTCTTCTTCTTCTTCTTCTCTCTCTCTCTCTCTCTCTCTCTCTGTCTTGTGATGAGACAGGGACGGTTAAACAAAACCGATCAAACAAACAAAACAAACACTCAAACACAAAATGATTACAAAACGATGTTAAGAAAATATTGGAGGTATAATTACATTAGGTTCTCGATGTACTCAACATTGTCTTTGTGAAAAACATGCCTTGCCTGGCCTAGAGGTGTAGGTTCTGCACGTAAGGGCAAACTAATTATCTGTTATGCATTGTCACAATTCGTGAGTCGTTCGAGGGGAAAAAAATGAGTTGTTTATTTTGTTTGTTCCTGTTTATTTGTTTGTTTCGTGATAAAAGAATAGAGACAATAGAAAAGAAAAATCGTCGTTTTCAATGTATTTCTTTTTGCTATATACGTACGTAATCAAAGCAAATCGTCGTAATGCTAGCTTTATGTAAATATGTTTATAAATCAGACAAAAGGCTGAATTTGTGTTTAATTTGATAACTCTTGCGTTTGTACATGTATGTTTGTGTGTGTGTGTTTGGTGTCTAAATGTCAAAAACGAAGTACTGGATAGAGAGAGGTAAAGATAAATGCTTTTTCCCTTTTAAGGATAATGTTGTGCATTTCTAGTCAAATTACGTATCTTGTATTTGTTTGTTTGATTCATTTGCCACCTGTACATGGTGGCAGGATAGCCCATTCACCTGCATTGTAATTTGATTATGAATGTTCTCTTATCCAGTCTGGTTGAGTACATAGGGTGGATCACTTCACTGGTGTATGCTCCCTGCTCTTTGCAATGTATCTAACTTGTTGAAGCTGGATCTTGTACGTGCGTGCATGACGTGTGAATCTCTCAAATACGAGACTTCCATTTTATATCTTATCAAAAGGATAGAGATTTATTCTTACTAAGAAGGACATGATAACACACGTCATTACTCAGAAAGACTCAAGGGGAGTTCAGCACGCGCTCCATGTTCTTCGATTGGAAGCTGTAGAGACTATGACTATTATCTGAGCTACCTTGCCTTGTTACTGATTTGTCGCGTAATGATTGGTTAGAGGGATTTGAATACGACCAACAAGAACAAAGGTTCTGAGCTCGGGGCATTGGGCATGATATAAATAATAGTTATGTTAAGTGATTGACGTATTGTGTCGTTTTTTCTACTTTCTCTATGATAAGATGATTCCTCCATTCTGATTGGGAATGTGTGGTCACTCGTTTTCCCATTTCCTTCAGTAAGAATGATACAGCTTCCGCCGACTGAATTCTACTCAGGCTTCACGAGACTCGCATCGATTCGCCGTAGATGGGGTATTACCGGTCATGATTGTAATATTGGAATAGTCTTTGCATATAAAGTTGAAAAATCACCAAAGTGTATTATTTTTTTTAACCATACTCATTGTTATTCTAACCATACTGCCTGGAAGCAGCCGATATTGATTTCTTTACGAACTAAAAAATACACCTAGCGCTCGATGGAGACGGACGTGTCGCCATAGCCCTCTTGGTTCTGCAGCCACCGCCCCAATCCCTCACCACCACTTCATGGCTTATTTTCTGACTCTTCCTGCATAATTTTCAGCTCCAGCTCCAGAACAACTTTGCTTTTAACCTGCTCTAACGAACCTTTTGGAACTTTAGCGGTGAAATTCATTAAAACTCGGAATTTGTTTGAAATTTGTGAACGCACAACATCAGTCCAAATGGCGACCCGCCTTACTCGAGCTACCAGCAAAGACCGGTCTGTTCCCACCCAACACCCTCCGCAACCCAGCCGTGCCGACGCAAGCCAGTCTCACTCAAGGAGCGATGATGGCGCATCTAGTGACCTGACTTTGGCGGACATACAAGAAAGTATAACTCGTTCTTCATCTACAGTATGTGCAAAGCTTGATACTCTTTCGCAAGAGGTCGCTTCAATTAACGCCAAACTGTCAGAACTAGAAGACTCCGTAACCATGAACTCTGACAAGATAATCGAGATTGAGAGCAAGAAACTTCCAGAAATGGAAAGCAAGATGGCACCCGAAATTACCAAACTCCAAAATAAGCTCACGGCAATGGAGATTTACTGCCGTCGCGCAAACCTGCTCTTTTACGGAGTGAAGGAAACGCCAAACGAAAATGTTGAGCGCACACTTCGCGACACGTTTTGCTACTTCGGGATAAGCGCAGACGATGCCGCCAATATTGCCCTCGCGAACGTTCACCGGCTCCCCCGGCGCGACAACGTCAACGCTGCTTCCGGCCAGGCCAATGGAGCCCCATCTCGAGACCCTGTTCCGCGAGCCATAATTGCAAAGTTTGTCTATATCCGCGACAGGAATCGTGTTCTTGAATCGTTCGACCAGCACCAGCGCCAAACAAGTCAGCCGCGAGCCAGCACCGGCCCCGTTCAGGAATCCAAACGGATCACGGTCCGCACGGATCTGCCCCCTGCCCTCAAAGCCAGGAGAAGCCTTCTCGCGAAAACAGCCTACGACCTCAGAAAGCAAAAAAACGCTTCTACCAAGATATACCTAGCTGGCACAGAAGTACTCCTTAAATGGAAAGTGAAAGGCTCCGCGACTTGGAACCTGTACCGTGACTGAATCTGTAAGTCGCGAGCCTCGTGTTATCTTCAGCTCCTATGTGCACCTTTAAGTTAGACAATCTCTTGCGACTTGATTGGTAAGCAAGTACCCAAGTTGTTATCGCTTACATTAGTGTTTCTTCCTTTTTAACTTATCCAGCCATTGCTATGAATGCTGAATAACAATTCCAAATCTTCTGCCAACTACGTAAATTTAGTCTGACTTATAACATCACTCCCAAATCTTTAAAAGGAAGTCTTGCCCAAATGGGTACCATGAGTGTTGATGACTTGTTCCTTTTCCCTTCCTTTCTTGTCATTTATATTAGAGAAACATTACACTTAACTCTCATACTAAGTGTATAAGGCCGAAGCCACGGCTCAGACAGTCATTCGGTTGAAATGAATTTTGAAGTATAAACCTACACTGTAGTTGTATTTAACAGTGCGCTCATAATACGCTCATGTGATTGAATAGCAATGATTTAATATACTGTTCAACAAATTTGCTTTTTATACTGACAGGAAGAAAGTGTCTTCCTCATTTTTCCCACATCTTTTCTAATATTCAGCAATTGCAAAAAAAAAAAAAAAAATGCAAAACGTTATATGCCTTCTTTTGTAGTCATTGACTTCTATATCCGACCTAAAAAAAGAAATGCAAAACGTCATACGCTTTCTTTTGTAGTCATTGACTACTATATCTGTCATGAAATAGTTCAGTTCGTGTACTTCGTTAAGACTGAATTAAACATAACCTCTGTCTTTTTTATTATGAAAATGATAATATCATATTTCAAATGTAATGAGAAAAGACGTAGATTGCAATGACGTTCATATTTTGACTGCAAAGGTTTTTTTTTTTTTTTTTTTTTTTTTCAAGGGTGGGGGAGGGAGGGGGTGGCTGCGGGTAATATCTGGAGAAAACGGTTTATAGAAGACATGTATGTAAGCAATTTCTTTCTGATTATGTATTTTTCTGTGTGCTTCGAGTACGCACACGACACAGCGTTTGATCTTCGTTTCTACTTTGATGTTGTTTTGTGCTCAGTAGTGCTTGCTTTTTGCCTTGACATACATTCCTTGTACGCTACACCAAAATCGATCTCACCTGTGCGTACCAACAAATTGATTTTTCACAATTGTGCCAAGTGCATACTTATGAACATACTTGTACGTATAGCCACATGTATGTTAAGATCTAAACAGAGAACTGGTTTGTCATTTTCATTATGTAAAGTACCAGTACTTAGTATACCTGTCTATATTGCTATTTTCACGCCCACTGTGCTGTCTCTCTTAGCGAAATTCACAAAAATTTACATAACCGTGTTAATGAACTTCCTATTGCGTATGCAAAAATGTGTTATGCCGGTGCTCTCCACAGCTACCAACTTGTCAGCTTTCAGTAATCTGCCATCCTTGTGTATGCAAAAACGTGTTATTCCAGTGTCTTTGACCGCTCAAACCAACTCACTACCTGTTCTCAGCTATTTGTTATTGTATATGCAAAGATGTATTACCACGGTGCTTCCGACTCCTCTCAGAAATTTGTTATCAATGTTTATGCAAAAATGTGTCACCCTGGTGTATCTGACTCCTCTATGTAAGTTGCCACCTACCCTGAGCAAACTGTTATCCTTGTGTTTACACAAATGTGTTTCTACGGTGTTTTCGACCACCCCCAATAATGTATTGTCTGCTTGCCTTTGCAATTACCTCTCTGAACTGTTCAGTGCAATTGTGCCCTCCTATAGACTAGTAACAACCACATTCCCTACGCATTATGCTCACGCAGATACCGTTGAATTTTTGACATGTCTTGTTTTGCGTACGGAAACTGAACATTCCTTAACCGTCTATTATCAGGGTAAATGTTCTTTCACCTATTTTCCTTTAAAATCCAACAGCAGATGTATTTTTGAGCACCTATTTTCTGTTAACAGCCTATCTTTATATTCACCTATTCTGTATCATGCACAATGATGAATCCAAATACCACTGTTAACTCGAACGCCGCTGCTTTTAGCATGCTTTATCCTCAGTCACCTGCTGATATGACACCAGTAATTTCAGAAAACAGCGAAGAGGGCGAAGATTCCGACATCGTCACTTTCTTAAATATGCAGACTTCTGAATTGAGACTAGATTTCGACTGTAACGATGCCGCAGTCCAAAATGTATTCACTCACTATCACACAGAGGATGAACTTCTTTCACTCACTCATAATGACGTAACTCAACTTTTTATTTCACATTTTAATATCAGAAGCTTAAATAAAAACTTTGATCAATTTCTTTCTCTTGTGAGCACGATGAAAACCGAATATAATATTATCGGGCTCAGTGAAACTTGGTTAAAGGAGACATCACCCTCTTCGCTGCTTACAATAGACGGCTTTAGACTCATAACAAATAACAGAACATGGAAGAAAGGAGGAGGAGTCGGATTTTATTTGTCACAGAATTTAGAATGTGTTTTTTTGGAAAAATATAGCGTGATGTCAGAAGTTTTTGAGAGTGTATTTATTGAGGTCAAAACCTTAAATAAAGGTAATATTATAATTGGGGAGATTTATCGACCACCCAGCTCAAACCCTGCTGAATTTTTAGAGTCATTTTGCGGCCTTATTTCAAGCAGTTATTTTGATAGTAAGACATGTTTTGTCATGGGTGACTTTAACCTCAATCGTTTTAATTACAACGATAATCTTATGTGCGCAGATTTTCTGAACCTTATGTTGTCGAAATCATTCATTCCCCTTACAAGAAAACCGACTCGAATAACCGATGATGTATCTACTCTTATTGATAACATTTTTGTAAATGACTTATTTTCTGACATCACATCTGGCATAATAGTTTCTGACGTCACTGATCATTTTCCAATCTATGCCCTTGTGTCAAATTTTATGACTGCTAATGTTTCTCACACCCACAATCCGGGTATTCGTGTAATGTCTGAATCTAACCTTAATAAACTTAGGGAGAAATTAAGTTCAGAAGATTGGTCCACTGTATACTCTCAAAGCGATACTGATTTAGCATTTGAAAATTTTATGAATATTTTGACCACTAACTATGAATCTAGTGTTCCTCTTCAAAGACCTCACCATTCAAATTATAAAAAAGTACCTCGACAACCATGGGTAACAAAATCTCTACTCAAGTCCATTAACCGCAAGAATAGTCTTTTTCATAAATATCGCAAAGATCCATGCCCTCAAAATAAATCAAGATATACTCGATATCGGAATATATTGACATCCTTAATACGTGTTGCTAAGCGGAATTATTTTTCGCGACAGTTTGTTAAATATAAACACGATGTGAAGAGTACGTGGAAGGTGATTAACGAGACACTCAAATACAAAACCAATACTGATCTTCCCAAATATATTTCGGCGGACGGCCGGCAGATTAACGATCCGGTTAGCATGGCGGAATCTTTTAATAATTGTTTCGCAAGTCTTGGTCTACATCTTGCCAGTAAAATTCCGAAATCCCCAACTGAATATCATAGATATTTAGGTAATAGGAATCCTCAATCAATATTTTTTGAACCTATTGTTGAAGAAGAAATTGTTGATATCGTCAAGAATCTAAACGATAAAAAAAGTTCAGGATATGATGGAATTACAAATTTTCTTTTAAAAAATGTTTTGAATCAAATCATTTCTCCTTTAACATACATTTTTAATCAATCTCTAGTTAATGGTAAAGTCCCCAATAAAATGAAAGTTGCAAAAGTTGTCCCTATCTTTAAGAAGGGACAGAAAGATTTGGTGAATAATTACCGACCAATTTCTCTATTGACTTCGATCTCTAAAATCCTTGAAAGGTTAGTTTACACGCGATTATTGAAATTTCTCACAAATCATAATATTTTATCAGATTCTCAGTTTGGTTTCAGAAAACATTATAATACAACCCATGCTTTACTCACTTTTATAGACAAGGTAGCTCATGCTATAGATAATTTTGAGCATACAATTGGAGTTTTTCTTGATTTCTCTAAAGCTTTTGATACGATAGATCACGAAATTTTATTTTCTAAACTGTATCATTATGGAATTCGCGGGCCACCTCTCGAATGGTTTAAGAGTTACTTAACTGATAGAAAGCAATTTGTTAACATTAACGGCTATGATTCGCAGTTAAAACTTATTTCATGTGGAGTCCCACAGGGCTCCCTCTTGGGCCCACTTTTATTTATTTTATACATAAATGACCTTCAAAAATCATCGCCAATTTTATCATTTATTTGTTTTGCTGATGACACAAGTTTGTTTTTTTCTCATCGAGACCCTAATACATTAATTGATATGATGAATACTGAGCTTAGGTCTGTGCAATCCTGGATTTATGCCAACAAATTATCCCTGAATATAGAAAAAACTTATTATATGGTATTCAGTAATTCTTTGAATGTTGTCCCACATGAGATCAAAATAAATGATATATGTTTAACGCAGGTCAATAACGCAAAGTTTTTAGGGCTTTGGATTGACCGAGAATTATCCTGGAAAACTCATATTAATTTTGTAAGTAAAATTTTGTCCAGAAATATTGGAATTTTAAACAAGCTTAAACATTTGTTCCCTGTTTATATTTTGCAGAGTATATATTCTTCTTTAATATCTCCACACTTTAATTATGGAATTTTGGCGTGGGGAAATGCAATCAATTTACTATTAGATTCCCTTCTTCGTATTCAAAAGCGTGCAATAAGAATTATAAACCACGCCGGATATTTTGCTCATACCAACTGTTTTTTTCATCAAAACAGAATTCTGAAAATTCCAGACCTATTTCATTATAATCTTGGAATTTTCATGTATAAACTAACAACTAATGAGTTACCATCCGTTTTTATTCACATGTTCAAAAGAAATCGCTCTATTCATTGCTACCCCACTCGTCAGAGTGACGCTTATCACCTTCCCCGTACTCGCACTATTTTTGCAAAGAAAACAATTATGTTTACTGGACCCAGATACTGGAATGACCTCCCTCAAGATATTACTTCTTTCTTATCCTTATTCACCTTCAAACGCAAACTAAAACGGCTATTACTTAGTGGATACACACTACCCGGCTCTTAGCAACATTTTTTTTAATACCCCCAGTCTTTTGTCTTTGTCTGCAGCTCCAAGTTATTTGACGATACCGTTATAGCACTTTTTGTGTGAGTGTGTGTGTGTAAACACGGCGAAATATGTACAGTCTCGTTTAAGCGATACTAAAGTATTCATGTGGTTCGATAGTTCGTTTTTAATACTGATTTTGCACTGGTACAATTTCAGTTGGTCGAGATAAACATGTCCGTTCTCCGTATAATTTCACGCCTATAAACTCGGGAACCTACAGTTTTTACAAGCATCTTTGCTTTTATGTAGGCCCCATCATATTTCTGACATTTATTTGTGATATCCTCAGATGAAAATGACCATTTATATTTGTGTGTAATGTTTGTTTGTCTTTTTTTTTTTCTTCAAACATAAGATATGGTTGTATATGTTTTGTACTTTTGTTTTATTGTCAATCATTTTGTAATCCCATCACTGAGAAATGGAAATATGAAATAAACTTGAAACTTGCAACTTGAAACTTAAAGCGGCGAGTTGACTCGGTCACACGATCACGCGGCCCGCGTTCGAACCCGGGTCTGGACTGAGCAATGTTGTGTGTAAGCATACTGTCTCCTCTAGCAAGAGGAAACACACTCTCTCCCTCGGATAGGATATAAAATGGAGGTCACGTGTGTGAGAGAGTAACAACTCATGCTAGAAAAAGATCCCGCTTCATTCATTCATCGCAAAGAACAGGGTGTTAACCCGGTGAAGTGGTCCCAACTCACATCCAACTGGACCCCATAGAAGACCAGTTAAACGCAGCTGAATATGGGCTATCCAGTCATCTTCTCAGATGGAAATGAACAAACAAACAAACAAACAAACAAACAAACAAACATTAGCATGATTAGGTTGTGTGTCTTACTGATTTGTAGACTTGCAGAATTAAGTGGGAAATTTATTCACATTTTTTTTTTTTTGGACAAAACATTGAATGTACATTTCATACTACAAGCGGCAAATTAATAAAGAAACTGTATAAAACAATAGTGAGAAATTTTGATACATTATTGACATGACAAAACATTGTAATAAATCACATAAGATAACAAATACGTACTGTATGAAAAAAGGATCGACCTAACTGAATAGACAGCCCTTGCCATAATGCTGGCCATTCTAATAATAATAAAAAAATCAGTACAACATATTTTGATTTCGGAAGCTCCATTCAGAGAGAAAACAAAATGATATTTAAATAGGACTATAAGAGACAACACTGGCATACAAAGACAACAGAGAGAGAGAGAGAGAGAGGGAGGGAAATACATAGAGACAGTGACATGCAAATGTGTATCGGGAAGTACAGCTGTAGCTTTGCAATGTGTTTTTGAATGTGCAGAAGAAAAGGAAAATGAAGGAATTTCGGAAAGAGATTGAAGGGAGACAACGCTACATTAGGGAATGCGATTGTAGCAAAAAAATAAATAAATAAATAGATGAATAACAGACACTGTAAATTTGGCTTGTGATAAAAGTCCTATACAGGCTATCTCGATCACACGGAGTTGTAATGACAAGCATAAACACGAAAAAAAAAATCGACATGAATATTCATTTCCTGTACACTTTTTACAAACAACGCACTATTAACAGCAACGCTAAATTCCAGAACTATCGACGTCCCAGTCATTAGAAACAGGTTATTCAAAGCTTAATTCAACAACGCATAATGACTCATGATGTATTACAGCATTTTCATCGGAATGGTGTATCGTAACCGCAATACTGAAATAATACAAGATTGTGTGTTCTATTTTTCATGATTGAATGGGTATCAAAATTATTTTTGACAAGAAGAATAGTATTATCTCGATATTCGATGATGCAAGCTGGCGACCCGAGTCGGATATGACTCGAATTGTAATGACATATAGGTTCGCTGATTCGAATCATTATAATATAATGATTCGAATCAGCGAACCTATATATTGGGTTTGCAATGTGGCTGAAAAGTGAACTTGGGTATATTATACCCAAGTTCACTTTTCAGCCACATTGCAAACCCAATCTTACTTCCTGGCAGAAATGTAAACCCAAGTTCACTGCTCGCGCAGGATCCAAATCTAATTTCACTTGTCAAGCAAGGCTCAAACCAAACTCCATTTCTCGAGCAGGGTGAAAATCTAATTTCATTAATCGAGAGAAGGCCAAGCTCTATTCATTGAGCGAGAAAGGTACCAATCTAATATCGTTTCTCGATTACGATACTTGATATTACTCTCCTATACTTGAGTGTACAGTTCCCTGAATCATGTAGATTTGATTGGGTTCATTCGATTTGAGTCAAATTCACTGTCTCATTATAGGAATGTTTATCCAGTCACAAAATAACAACTCTAATCCCGAAGCAGGACAAGAAACTCGTTCTAAAGAAAGCAATATAGATGACATTTCAAAACGCAATGAGTCTCCATCAAATAACACATAACGAGGAAGAAGGCAAAAGACGATAACATCCTATGAGCTATAGAATGATAATGAAGAATCCCATTACAAGACATCTTGTATGCGATTTCAAAGAACTATGAGGGAATATCCTTAAAAGAACATTCTTAAAATACTGTACACACAGTATTCGTGGTCTTTAAACAACACATTTCTCTCTATTGGCCTACATGCATTATAGGCAGCTCAATTACAAAGACATCAGCGTGTCAAACCGTGTAGACATGAAATATATCGTAAATGAATTACTAATAATAATTACCATATTTCGCATGTCAATCATTTATGAGAGTGACAATTGTTTTATTTGTCCAGTTATAAAGAAATATCGATATGACGGGAGAAAACTGCCTGTCCCAAGGATTTCGTTATAACAGGGGTCGACTGTATTTCAGCTCAGCTCACTGAAGCTCTCTGAATCTTGGTTGTGGCGTCGTCCAGCACGTGGATTCCTCACTAGAATGATTTTTTTCCCGGTGTTTCACTACACAGTGCTATACTTCCCGTCCTCCCTTCGTACTCATCCTTGTCCCTTCTCACTTTCTTTCACGATTCGAATGTTGCTTCAATGCTTTATGTTACTTCCTTTCATCCAGGTCCATGTTCTCATCCTCTTCCTTCCTTCACTTCCTTTCTTCACTCCCCCCCCCCCCCTCGGCTCTTGGGTATCACTGTCTAAGAACGTTGTGACTTTTCGTTATGACGTTTAGCATTATAGTAAGTTTTCCTCTCCAGCGTTGAACTCGCTCTCTTGGTTTGTTCTTTTCTTCCTCTTGCATTTGTTCTTCGTTGTTTTTTTTTTTTTTTTTTTTGTTTCTGGTCCTCTCAAGAAATCAACTCCGTGACTAGTAAGCTGCTTCCTTAGATGTTTGTTTCAGATTCGTCCGGAGAGTGCTCGTTTTCTTGCCAAGAACCCTGGCCAGTTTCGCGGCTGCTGTCGCCTTCTGAACCGTTTCCGTCACTTAGTATCTATTGGAGAGTGAGAGGAGATTGAAAAGAATGATCAAGTTTTGTCAGATAGTTATAGGTGACTTGTAAATTTTCGTCTGATCCAAATAACGTACATACATCGTTTACGTGAACTCTTATCGTCAGCATTGCTAGTATTAATTCGCAACTTACGTGCTATTATCTTTAAAGAGATCGTACAGATCTGGTTGAGACGTAATTTTAGGTTTCTAACATTTTTTGGTGAGATAATGAGAAACCTCTTATGAAATATGAAAGAGCATGTAATTCTAATGAGGAATTCAACGTTTATTTGATGAAAATTGGTTTTGAAATGATTGAGATATCCAAAAAAAAAAAAAAAGAGCGATTTTGATAAACGTGGGACCCACACTTTATTACAATCGGTTTGTTTTACTTTGTTTTTGGATGTTTCAGTCACTTCAAACCCGATTTTCATCAAACAAACTTTGAATTCCTCTTAAAATGGTATGCTCTGTATCATATCATAAGTGTTTTCTTGGTATCTCCCAAAAATTTAAAAGCCCAATTCTCATCTCCACCAATACTTTATCATCCCTTAAAACTTCAGCCAATTTTTTGCCTGTGGAACATCGCACTGCACATTTCACGCAAATATGCGGTGTTGCATGTCGCTGCTCAAAATAACTTACCCTTCACTGTTTACACTGTCTATAATATCTGAAACTGAAGTTAGCAACCTACTCTTTGGGCAAATATTAAAGCAGCAAAATATGAAGGCTAATCCATTTACATTTTGCGCAAGCAGCAGCGCACGTCGCGAAGATCTCGAAAAGGGAATGTTTTCAGCAACGACATGCGAGTTGACGACCTCGCTTTTGGGTAACCCTCGTCATTTCCGAAACTAGACATTACTAGAGATAAATGTTTCTAAATCATCATGATACACCACTGATTGAAATGTTTTACCCACCCCTCAACCCCCCCCCCACAACACACACACCCCCGTTATATATTGTTTAATACATCACTTCCAATTCATACTAAGAATTTAGGCCTACAAGTACTCGGTATTGTTAGAATGGAACAAATTTCTTTAACTGAAGTGTAGTATGTCCTCATGTTTTTGTTTTTTTTTCTTCTGAAGTTACTGACATTACGTCGTTAACCGAAAATATAGGCCTATGTATCATAGTAGACTTTAATATTATAATGAGACGGATATATCTAATGTGTAAGTATAAAACGCAACGTTAATGTATTTCTACCTTTTACTCAATATTTTTTTCGCATTTACTTTCTCTGGTTTCACATCACTGCTACCATTACGCTATTAATAATCATAACATATGAAATATAAACAATTAATTGTGCAGCGCTAAGACTGTAAATCGAAATGGGATTTCTGAAATTATAATGAAAAAAATAAAAATGGCATACAAACAATGTCAAAAAATAGGTTGTGAATAAGAATGAGATTTATAATTGACAACAATGCAATATAGATCAATTATTAATTGGACGGGATCTTCAAGACGTGTACTAGTGCCAAACATGATGTCGGCATCACAGCATGATACAGCACAATTTTTTTTTTTTACAGAGAAAATATGGCTATCAAAAGTGAAATGCATGAAACTGTCTCATATAGAGGTTGCTATAGAAATGGTTTTAACTGTGTGCACTTTTTAACAGAGCATTTGATTTGATATGATTTTTCTATTTGTCCAGGTAGAAAATGCTAGTTCATCACTAATAAGGTATAATAATAGTGAGTTAAAAACACAATTATTTATACCTCTGTCCCTCCATGATAGTCATGCCATTGATGGTGATGCATTCCACCTGTAGCATTATGAACACAATGGAAAAAAGACTCATATTTTATATATATATATATATATATATATATATATATATATACCATACATACATACAGAGAGAGGGAGAGAGAGGGAGAGAAAGAGAGAGACAGAGACAGAGACAGAGTGCTTTCTTCCAAATGTGACCCTGCACCTCAAAACAAACAAAAAGTCGCCAGACATGACTTTTTAGTTAAGACCATATTCTGAAAGAGCAGACTGTAAGCTTTAAAATGATGTATAACTCAAATCAAGTGGACTCTCCTAACCTATCTAAATATTGGAAAGAAAGCACAAACTCAGGAAAAGTGTGAACTGAGAAAAGAGGCTCTGAAGTACAGTGTCTATTCAAGCGCTTAATCTTTACCACACCGTGCTGGCTGTGCGATGAATGTGACAAAAAACAGGAAGTAAACCATCAGAGAAACAACAATGAAGGGATTAGCAGATTAAACTGAAATCAAATATGCCTCATTAACACATTCTGTAAATAATTCATTCCAACTTTCAAAGCAAAAGTTATTAGAGTTGAAAGTGAAGAGTGTGGACAAGGTTTTTCAGAAATGAAAAAGGGATTCTAAAGACACACCTAATCACACTATTCTACCAAAAATATTCGAGATAAACTGCTAGAAAACACACTTTCCTGCCCGTTTTATGATTCCAAATTTCAGCATAATGTAAAATAAGACCCGCTCTTTCAGAAAATATGAAAAAGTCAAGTTCAGCTAGGTTGACCCATTTCACTTATTTTCAGTCCTCACGCAAAATCAGTGTGTGCGACTTTATGTTCGTTTTGAGGTGCACGGTCACAAATGATCTAAATCCGTCATTTTTCAATGGATTTAGCGCCTTCTGGAAGCAAGCTCTTCGTATAGCTGTAAAGATAGATAGATTTTGATACTCTCTGAAGGAAACAGTTTAATGGTAGCATACTGAATATTTGAATCACGTGTTCTTACGAATATGGGATGACACATCCAACTTCAACGCAAGTGATTGACAAAGTGCCCTACATCGACGCAAATAAGTACTGAATTGATGAGGTGGTTATTTACGTCGATGTAGGGCAATTTGTCATATCAGTTGCATTAAAAACACCTCGACGGAAGAATTTAATGAATTCGAACATCAGCCTTCGTTGCAAAGACGTGTTCATTTTGATACATTTTGTTTTACAGACTTACATTGATTGTCGAACGTTGGTACGGATTGAGCTTACACATGACTAAAATGTCACGCTTGAGACGTTTTCTTTTTTGTCAACCTTTACAACATCTTATAATTGGAATTGGGGAAGTATGCGATTATATTTCATGGGATTGGCAGATTTCGTTGATTAATGCAACTGGAATGATATTACTGCATGGTGAAATAAATCGAAATATCGCGCTCAAGATAATTGATGCCCCCCCCCCCCCCATTTTGAACACGATAGTGTTAGACAGATGACAATGACTGATTCTTACTCTTTGGCGTGAAGCCTGGGAGGCAATCGTCTTGAAGAATGTCCTGGGCAGGTCTAGACCATCGAGATCGGCACGTGTAAGATTGGGCAGACGACACAGAAATTCAGCCAAGTTTGCTGCTGGTGACTCTGAGATGAATTTTTCCTCTGACAAGTAATACAGTGTACTTATCTTCAATTGGCTTATCTGTAAAAGAAAAAAAAAATCAGTCACAAATCTCTAAACTCTACCAAACCAATTTCCTTTCTCTATTTCTGTACCTCTCTCTCGCGCGCGCTCTTTGAATTTTCTGAGCATTGGTAACGTATCATACGCGTTACTATGTTACAAATTAGTTACGTATTATTCTGCGGAAGAAGATAACGAAATACAATCCACTAAGTTGTGTATTTGTTACGATCTTCGCGGTGAAACATATCGCAATAGTTTCTAGCGTAAATGAGAAGGATTCCTCACTTACAAGAAAAACAATCAAACAAAATCACAACGTCTAGTATTGAGTTACATTATTAAGCAATGCTATGTGATTATGGGATTCTTGTAGCAAAGGTAACATTCTCTATGACTAGTCGTCAATGACACAATCATGGAAGAATGTAAAACCTGGAGAGAATAAACTAATAGACAGATAATAGGAAGGTGTATCATTCTTACTGTATGACTTGACGTCCTCGCAGAGTCATAGACACCTGAGTAACCTTCGCGTTAAGGTATATTGTTTCCGTTTAGATTGAAACAATGAGTTGTGACTTACGAATGCAAATTACTGCTCCACCGCCTTGCTTTTTGAGGTATTTGCCATCGAGGAAGTGATCACAAACACCTCACATTTTTGCACACAGGGTCGTCCAGTGTCATTCTGGGTCAGAATATCTTTTAGTAGCTTTACCCTATTCCATTTTATCGTAAAAAAAAAAGGATTCATTGTGCCGCATTAGCATTGCGAAGTCGCACACGAATAGCGCGCAGTGTTTTGGGGATTCCAAGATTTCAATATAAAGCCTTATACGCTCCTTTATGACGTGAAATAGCTACAGCCAGTGACGTCGTTGGTTGTTTTTAAAACTAATTTGCTGTAAAGATCAAAGCTCCTGACATAAGCTATGTATTTGCATCATATGGGCACAATGGAATGACACACACACACACACACAGACACACACACACACACACCCTTTGTGAACGAATGGTACATTGAAACCGAGGTCCATGCAGTCTCGTACGTCCACTGCATGGAAAGATATAAATCAGTAAAAAAATATCTACCTTTTGATCTATTATGATTATAATGCCATTTATTTATATTTAACAAAACGTTTACTTTTCTATTTGAGCAAAAAAAAAAAGAAATACTTTTGCCTATTTGAAGCCAAAATTAACATAAAGCATTAGTTTTGTTTAGTTCTTTCATTTATTATAATTGAAATGAAATAAAATGAATTGAATTTGCTAAAGTCTTTGTATGTAAACCCGACTCATGTATGTGCGTCTCTGTGTCTATGTTTTAGTAACGATATCATTTTTTTCTCCCTTCCTATTAAAAGAAAAAAAAAAAAAAAACTTCCTGGGAATAGTACAGCGCCACCTGCACAATGATACCGCATTAACGGAGCCCTCACTGACCTCACTTTCAATTTCCCTCTCCCTCCCTTTCTCCCCCCCCCCCCCTGCTTGTGCAATGTTTGTTTCATGGCAAAAAAGTCCACATGAAACTTGTCTGATAAAAACATTGTATCATTAGTAAAGAAAAGAATGTGTAAAACACAACAGGATAACGGAAAAAAAAAAACGCATTGCACTTGATTTCCATACTTTTGTCACTGCATTAAAAGCGTTCATGGACTATTCTTTCTTTTATACATGAATTTTATAATGCTGACTTTGGAGGACTGGAGTTATAAATAAAGTTATGTCAATATCAAGTAAAATAGGATTGATTCGCTAAAGGAGTCACTACACCACCCTACAATACAGACTCTTTTTCATCTATATCGAAAAAAAAAAATCATTCCTTTCCCAACACTGCATCACTCATATAAATTATATTCAAATACTACATGTACATACCTGACATGATGATGATAAGGTGGCGGCTGTTGAGAGGAAACTATCGGGCAAGTAGGCGCATTCCAGTATGAACTTTGAAAGACGTGGCATAGTACACACCCATTGGGCAAAGTCTTCTCCCACCGAGGAGAGCTTTACGATATCATCATTATCAAAACGTAAGTCCAGATCTTCAATCTGAAGAGAATAACGGAACCGAAATGTGGATATAAAAAAAGAGATATTATTGAATGGCGTGAAAATCGCAAGAAGAAATATTAGAACAAGCAAAAAACAAACAAATACCATTGTAGAAGTGTTATACACGTTACTATTTGTTACAAATTAGTGAACTAAGAACTGGAGAGAATAAACCGTTTGACAGATGATAGGAAGGTGTATCATTGATACTGTATGACTCGACGTCCTCGTAGAGTCATAGACACATGAGTAGACTTCGTGTTACGGAATATTGTTTCCGTCTAGATTCAAATAATGAGTTGTGACTTATGAATTGCAGATTACTGCTCCACCGCCTTGCTTTTTGAGATCTTTGCCAGCGAGGAAGTGATCACAAATACCTATCACATTTTTGCACACAGAGTCGTCCAGTGTAATTCTCCGTCAGAATATCTTTTGGTATCTTTACTCTATTCCATTATATCTTAAATGAAGGATTCATTGTGCCGCATTAGCATTGTGAAGTCGCACACGTAGCGTGCAGTGTTTTGGGGATTCGAAGATTTCAATATAGAGTGTACTGTACGAGAAAAAAAAAAACAAAAACAAAAAACTTGTGATCCCGAGCATCTTATTAAAGATAATTTTACCGGTCTATAATATATTATGATGAGTATTTAGGCCTTATACGCTCCTTTAAGACGTGAAATAGCTACAGCCAGTGACGTCGTCGGTTGTTTTCAAAACTAATTTGCTGTAAAGACCAAAGCTCCTAACATAAGCTTTGTATTTCAATTTAATTCAACTCAAAGTTTATTTCATTTTTCGACAAAACATATAAGTTACACTTCTTTTGGCAACAGAGAATTAGGTAAACAGAACCTTATGTATCGAAAAAATGTAAAACAATTGAGGAGGACCTTATAGTAATTTGATTTGATTTGATTTGATTTATTGGTTTCTGTATCATCATTGTACATATACACATTCATGTACAAACATAAATATCATAATATATATAAGTATTTTCTTGTTCATTGCCTGTGTACAATGTACAGCAAAAGTACAACAAAACATACCACAATGAATAATACAGAGGGGCTACAGCATAAGCGTAGATTGATTTGCGTGCAGCCCCCGTAGCATAACATAGTATATAATGTACATCGGAAGGAGAATAGGAGGGAGGGATGACTTGCATAGAGATAGGATAGTTGAAAGGAGAAAAGGAAGGGAGAGGCTTGTCTGCTTTCACTAAAGGTTTATACAAAATAAAATCACCTGTATCACTGATTTAGCAAGACATGACAAAATATTTCTTCAACGAGGTACAGGTGGACAGTTGATACAGGTCATGGTCGGTTACATAATCATTATTACATAATAGATTAATTGTGTCGATATTTGTACGAAAGAATTTCGTGTATATAACAATGACAATGGAATTACTGATATTCAGATGACAACATCGTTTTTACAGCCTTCCTAAAAGAATACGTGGACTTTAAACTTCGAATTTCAGAAGGAAGAGAATTCCAAACATCGGGTCCGGTGTGTCTGACAGATTTCAGAACCATCACTGTTTTGGGATTGTACAAGTGAAACTTATCAGATTGTCTTGTTGGATAAGAATGTATTTCCTTATTTAATTGAAATAATGAGTAAAAAGAAGATGGCAACTGACCATTATGTAAGCGAAACATAAAGAGTGAGTTTTGCAAAAAGTTAATGTCATTACCTTAAGTGTTCTTAATTCTGCGAATAAAGGATCTGAATGGTCTCGATAACCTGAGCTGGTGCATATACGTATTGCTTTCTTTTGCAAAAGTAATATACTATCAATTTGGCTTTTTGATGTTGCCCATACAATGTTGCAGTAAGAAATGTATATGCGATAATATCAGTGAATTATATAACATAAATAAAATATTCTGAGGGACATAATACTTTAACTTTTGAAGTATACCAACATTACGAGATACTTTATCAAAGATATATTGTACATGAACATTCCATTTCATATTTTCATTTATATATATTCCGAGGAATTTAATACTCTGTTTTTGTTCCAATAATACACCATCCACTATAATATTTAAATGTTGCATTTCATTGTTGTGCTTCTTGTTATAGAAATACATAAAATTTGTCTTTTTCAGATTAAGTGATAATCTTTTACTCTTAAACCGCATAGATAATTTCGGTAATTCAGTGTTAAGAGTTCTTAGGAGTGAATGAAAATCAAAATTGGAACAAAATACATTGGTGTCATCAGCAAATATATATATGAAATACCGGAACATTGGCCAAAATAAACGGCGACACCCCGACAGGAGTTAGCCAAAACAAAACAAGTGAAATTGAAAAACAGGTTAGTCCCAAAACACCGCTCTCTTCATCAGTTGCCGGGGAGCGGAAGGTGAAAAGGGTAGGAAAGAATCGTTTCAGAATCGGGCATGCTTTTGCAAACATGACCGATCCCGGCAAGACGACTCTTCTCACTAACCTGTTTGATTCGAAATGATGCACGCAGCTCACAGTACCGTCTCCATGGTGAAAGATCGCGTATCACTATCGGCAACACAAGCGGTATGGAGCATCAGCGCATCCCATAGTAATAAACGTATATTGCAGTGACTTAGATGAGTTTGAAATATCATTTACATACACTAGAAATAATAACGGTCCCAATATGGATTCTTGTGGGACTCCACATTGTATAGAGTTTATAGGTAATACTTCAGAGTTAACAGACTCATAGTACACATATTGCTTTCTATTTAACAAGTAGTCTTTAAACCATTCAAGTGGAATGCCACGAACACCATAACACTGCAATTTACGTATGAGGATAGTGTGGTCAAGAGTGTCGAATGCCTTGCTGAGGTCCATGAAAACACCGATGACATGTTTTTGTTCAGCTAAGGCAGTCGACACTCTATCGTATAATTGGACTAGTGCCATATCTGTTGAATGAAATTTCCTGAAACCATACTGGTCTTGGTTAAATATATCATATTGTGTCAAAAAATCATACAATCTTTTATATACAAGCCTTTCTATTACCTTAGATATGCTAGGAAGAATAGAAATAGGACGGTAATTTGATACAAAAGAAGAGTCGTCTTTTTTATATATTGGAATAACTTCAGCAATTTTACATACATTCGGAAATATACCAGTTGAGAGTGACAAATTACAAATGTACACTTAGGGTGTCAGTATACTACCAATAATCTGTTAAAAAAAAAAAATACGTACTCATTTCATCATGACCAGTTGCATAACTTGATTTTAGTGAGTGAACAATGTCAAGAATCTCACCATAATCTGTTGGTTTAAAAAATAGTGAATTATCATTTGACGCACCTAAATACTGCGAAAAATCAGTTTGTGTGGGATCTATTTTTGAAGCTTGACTTGGACCTATAGCAACAAAATACTCATTGAAACAACATGCTACATCCCTAGGGTTACAGAGAGTTTGACCGTCACGCATAATTTGAAATGTTGACATATTCTTTTGCTTACCAATAACATTATTAATAACTTTCCAAGTGGCTGACATATTTCCAGTAGCATTTTGAAAGGCTTCTGTATAAAACATCCTACGGGAAAGCCTTATAATTTGTGTCAATTTATTTCTATATAATGTATATCGATTAACATTATCATTATTAGGATACCGTAAACTGCATTTATACAACATATTTCTTTTCTTTATTGATCAGAAAATTCCTTTTGTTATCCATGGATTTTTAATTTTTCTATTACTTTCCCTTTCAATTGCGGGGATATGTTTGTTAAAATAAGAAAGAAATATATTCCAAAACGTATCATAAGCAATATTTGGGTCTGCGCAAAGCAGTACATCATCCCATGTCTCCGAGATTAAATCGTCGTTGAGTAATGATATATTTTCTGATGTGAATTTGCGCTTCTTCTTACTTTCTGTTTGCTTGACATGGGAATGTTGTATCTCGTCACAGATAAAAAATATAGGTAAATGATCAGATATATCACTATACAAAAGACCAGATATCGAATGATCTGTGTCAATATTAGTAACAATATTATCAATCAATGTTGATGAGTTAACCGTCATTCTCGAGGGCTTATCTATAGTGACATTACAGAAATTTGCTTGCAGAATGTTGCAAAACTTATTCTTAGCATTACTTCCTTGATTCAAAAGATCAATATTGAAATGACCCACCAAGTAAACATCTTTGTTTTCTTGATTGATCAGCTCTAATAAAACATCCAAATTTTCCAAAAATTAATTACTGTCTGGATGAGGGGGCCTGTATACAACACAAAGTATTATCTTTCTTCTATTACATATATTGATTTCAACACACATGCAATCAAATTCATTTCTGTTACATATCAAATCAGGTCTTACTTTAAACGATAACGAGTGTGATAAGAACAAAAGCAATTCCGCCCCCTCGTCCGCATTTTCTATCATGTATAATTATATATTATAATAAAAAAAAAACAGAAGTGATCGAAATAAAGTACATGTATAACTTTGCTTAAAGTGCGAAAAATGGAGAGACCCACTAAAAAGACAGAGCTTGTAGAATGTGGGCCCCTCTGGAATAATAACATCAATGGAAAGATTAATTGAAGCGTCATAAATACAAAAGGGGAGAAAAAAAAGAGGAAGAAGTTTGGAGCCCACTGAGAGATTCACAGATAAATACACTTACTATAATAGACGTGAACAACATAGGACAAGACTGGATAACAAAACAACTGCTGGAGAAAAGGATGTGCGGGACAAAACGGAATGGACAAGACTACAGACGCGAACAAACATGAAACAAGACTAGACAACAAGACAACTACTGAAGGAAAGGCTGTACGGGACAAAATGGATGGAAACGATTAACAAATAGAAGACAAAAAAGCAAACGAAAAATGCACAACAGAGACAGCGATCTTCGACAGAAGCGTGTCAAGAGAAACAGATGATAGTTGTAGAGGAAAAAAAAAGTGATATTGTAGCGTCTGAAAGGAGAAAAGCAAGGAAATGAAGGGACGTGAGAACAGGAATAAGACAGACATTCATGTCTTTGACTCTTTTGGCGAAAGCGTAGATGGCAGCAGACATCCAAAAGATTACAATTAATTCTTCAATCTATTTGCATCATTACGGCTTTTTACACTTGTAAATTTTTGCTTAGCCCCGGACCAACGGTGGGGCTAAGGTGGGGGGGGGGGGGGGGGGGCTTAGCCCCACCGTTGGTACGGGACTATCCTTAGCCCACTTTCTGTTTACACTCGTTTTTGCCAAAGTGGGCTAGCCCCACCGATAGTACGGTACTATCTGGCCCTGCAAAATAGCAGGGGTTGCGGTGCCAAGCAAGTGAGTGTAAACAGAACGAAAAAATAATCCTGGGCAAAGCGACGGAGACGAAGTCCGACCCTCACTGACCAATCAGAAACGAGGTAATCAAGTGCTGCCGGTGCGTGCGTGTACGCGTACAGTACACAGCGTAATTATGAATATTCATGTGGTTTGGAAAGTCCGGGGCTAAGAAATACGAGTGTAAACAGGTCAGTTTTCTCCTTAGCCCCGGACAAGAGATAGTACGGGACTAATTGGCGAGTGTAAAAAGCTGAAAAAAATTGGTACGGGACTAACGATAGTCATGGGTCAGAGAAAGTCCGGGGTTAAGAAACACAAGTGTAAAAAGCCATATTATGGGCACAATGAACTTATACATCCCCCCCCCCACACACACACACATACGCTTAACTTACCAGTCATACCCTTCCCACCAAAGCATACCACCGGAGCAACCACCCCGAGCCGGGGGCGACAATCTTTGACGGGGCGACAATCCTTGTTTTTTGCCATCATAGATTGTCGCCATCGAGGTCAAAAATTGGGAACTGCACAAGCGTCACGGATTGCTGCCAGACGACAATCTCCGTCGGGGCGACAATCCGTGTCGCAATCGCCTCTTTTCTCATTTCACACTTTCCTGAGTGTGTGCTTTCAAATATCTAGATAGGCTAGGAAAGTTAATTTGATGTGAGTTATACATCATTTTCAAGCTTAAAGTCTACTCTTTCAGAATATGCTCTTAACTCAAATTTCATGTCTGGCGACTTTTTGTTTGTTTTGTGATGCAGGATCACATATAGAAGGCGTATCATTGTTACTGTATGACTCCACGTCCTCGTAGATTCAGAGACACCTGAGTAGCCTTCGCGTTACGGTATACTGTTTCCGTCTAGATTCAAATAATGAGTTGTGACTTACGATTTGCAAATTACTGCTCCACCGCCTTGCTTTTTGGGGTCTGTGCCAGCGAGGAAGTGATCACAAATACCTATCACATTTTCGCACACAGAGTCGTCCAGTGTAATTCTCCGTCAGAATATCTTTTGGTATCTTTACTCTATTCTGTTTTATCGTTAAAGTAGGATTCATTGTGCCGCATTAGCATTGTGAAGTCGCAAAAGTAGCGTGCAGTGTTTTGGGGATTCCAGGATTTCAATATAAAGTGTACTGTACGAGAAAAAAAAATCTCATGATTCCGAGTATCTTATTAAAAAGAGTTTTACCAGTCTAATATAAATTATTCTTAGTATTTAGGCCTTATACGCTCCTTTAAGACGTGAAATAGCTACAGCCAGTGACGTCGTCGGTTGTTTTTAAAACTAATTTGCTGTAAAGATCAAAGCTCCTGACATAAGCTATGTATTTGCATCATATTGTAAGAGTGCTGGTTTCATGTGTCGGTAGCGTGGTGTGCACTCTTAACTATACGATGCCAAGCTACAGTCGAACATTAATCCAGTCAGAAGACAAGATGGTCGTTCAAGATGTACAATCGTTTTTTTTTTGTTTTTTTTTAATATAAAGATCAGGAACAGTTATTATAAGCCGAACATTGCAATGATCCAGAATTCAAGAATGATGAATAATATTGATGAGGGAAGATTGTCAGTACTAAATAGAAAGAATGCTGTTCACTCCTTCTTGGCATATGACCGAACAGAGTCGGGGCCGGAGTCAGATTTCCTTCAACTTCTGCCATCCTTTTCTAAATTACTTGAGAAGGTGATTTATAATCGTTTAATCACATTTGTAAACGATTATGATATTTTAGCTGATAATCAATTCGGGTTCCGGAAAAAACATGCAACCACCCATGCTATATTACTACTGGTTGAGAAAGTTGTAAGAGCTATAGACACAAAGTCGCATACAGTCGGTCTGTTTCTGGACTACTCCAAGGCCTTTGACACAATAGATCACGAAATTCTTTTGTATAAACTAAATCATTACGGGATTCGTGGAAAGGCCTTGGAGTGGTTCAGATCTTACCGGTCGATCTCAATTTGTTTCCGTAAATAATCATGAACCTGATATAAACTCGATTTGTTGTGGTGTTCCACAGGGCTCCCTCTTAGGTCCTCTTTTATTCATCTTATACATCAATGACTTCCGTAACTCATCCTCTCTGCTGTCTTTTCTTCTGTTCGCAGATCATACAAGTCTCTTTTATTCTCACTCAGATCCTTATGTTTTGCTCGATTCTCTGAATAATGAACTTAAGTTGGTGTTTGAGTGGATTCAGGCAAATAAATTGTCGCTTAACATAAATAATACCAAATATATGGTTTTCAGTAACACAATAAAATCTCATCCAGGTTTAGTTTTAATGAACGGTTTACAGTTAAATTCAAATAGATTCAACAAAATTTTTAGGTATTTATATTGACAGTAACCTTTCATGGAAGGTACATGTTGATTATTTATGTAAATTGTTGTGCAAGAATGTTGGAATTATTCACAAACTTAAATATCTCTTCCCAAAGCCAATATTGCATTTTCTTTATACAACTTTATCATTACCTTACTTGAATTACGGAATATTAGCCTGGGGGAATCGCTGAAAGACTAAACTTGATTCGTTATTTTTGGTTCAGAAAAAGGCCTTGCGGATTATAAATCGAACACAATTTTTTGATCATACTGATGAATTGTTTGTTTCAAGTAAATTGTTAAAAAATTCTGATTTAATGTTGGAATTTTCATGTATAAGTTGAATACTGGTGACCTTCCTAGTATATTTTCCCCAATGTTTGTGAAAAACAGCGATATTCATACTTACCCTACAAGACACAGTGAATCCTATCATTTTTCTCCTGTTCGTACAGTTTTAGCCCTTAAGACAATTGCATCTACCGGCCCTTCTTTCTGGAATGAGTTAGATTCGGTTCGGTTGCACTCAAGTTCTTTAAGCTCCTTTAAGAAACATCTCAAAGCCAATTTTCTAAAATCCTATGTGTGATTATTTTGCCGTAATCGCTTATTTTTTTTTTTTTTTTTGCATATACTTAGATGATGCCTCGCTCGGATGACCTCACCAGTTTGATTAACTTGCTACTTTTCTAAGCATTTTTTTATACCATAAGTTAATCATAAAACATTACATACTATACTTTGTACATCCCATAAACATTGTAATATTCTCGATATTTTGAATGTTGCATGTTACGTCACTTCTGACTTCGATATACTGTACTAAAACCCTATGTTATATTTTTGGAACCCACATCCTACAAGCTTTGCTTTTTAGTGGTTTCCTCATATTACACGTTAATTATATGTCCTTATACACTTGTGCATTATTGGTTCAAACTGACCATTGTGTGAAAAACATTTCTGCTTCAAATCAAATGGAATATAAAACTTGTACGAAATGTGGAATATGGAACGTGAATAAAAAAAAAAAAAAAAAAAAACACTCCAGGAGCACAAGATATATATCAGCATGGATAGGAGAGGATCTCTGATGTGGGGATTATAGTTTCATTGAACAGTACTGAGTAAGGGACTGGCTGGGGGAATTGTGAACACAGTTAGTCTGAATGTACTGAAACTTGATTGGGGACAAAGGGAAGGATTAACTATTGAGTAGAGATTAACCAAAGTAATAACAAAGATGGTTGGGTTCTGAATGGAAGTTTAATCGGAGGTTTGATGGTCTTGTTGATAAAAGGACGTGAGCCTATAAAACTGGGAAGTGTACACAGAGTTTTGGATTGAGCTGATCTTTTATTTAGACAGAAAGATTGAGCAGGAAATGGGGATAAATTCTTAAAGGGAAGGTAAACCCAAAGAGCAATGTGGATTGAGTGAAAGCAGCAACATTAGTAGAACACATCAGTGAAAGTTTGAGAAAAATCGGACAATCGATGCAAAAGTTATGAATTTTTAAAGTTTTGGTGTTGGAACCGCTGGATGAGGAGACTACTAGAGGATATGACGTATGAGAGGACAACAATACAAAGAAAATATAAAGGATATTCAACAAAAATTCACTTTTCTAGAATTATGAAAGAGCAGTGGACCAACCGCTTTCAGAAAGCAGGGGGAATAATTGCTACCCTTAACATATGTCAATATCAAGTTGATGGAATTTGTAATTTTCATGAAAAATGGATTTTTGTCGTATTTTCTTTATATTTTCTTGATATTGTAGTCCACTCATACGTCATAACCTCTACTAGTCTCCTCATCTAGCGGTTCCAACATCAAAACTTTAAAAATTCATAACTTTTGCATCGATTGTCCGATTTTCTTCAAACTTTCACTGATGTGTTCTACTAATGTTGCTGCTTTCACTCAATCCACATTGTTTTTTGGGTTTATCTTCCCTTTAACCCGGTCAATCAAGAAACACTTATATTCTACATAAGGTTTGTTCTGTTTTATGATTAAATGAATGATTCACTAAAGTATAAGGTCCCAATTTCTCCATCTTACAATATGTGACCGTGCACCTCAAAACGAACATAAAGTCGCACACACTGATTTTGCGTGAGGACTGGAAATAAGTGAAATGGGTCAACTTAGCCGAACTTGACTTTTTCATATTTTCTGAAAGAGCGGGTCTTCTTTTACATCATGCTAAAATTTGGTATCGAAAAACAGGCAGGAAAGTGTGTTTTTTTAGCAGTTTATCTCGAACATTTTTAGGAGAATAGTGTGATTAGGTGTGTCCTTAGAATCCCTCTTTCATTTCTGAAAAACCTTGTCCACACTCTTCACTTTCAACTCTAATAACTTTTGAAAGGATAGTGCTACCGGTTTGAAAGTTGGCATTAATTATGGACAGAATGTGTTAATGAGGCATGCTTAAATTCAGTTTAATCTGATAATCCCTTCATTGTTGTTACTCTGGTGGTTTACTTCCTGTTTTTTGTCCCATTCATCGCACAGCCAGCACGGTTTGGTAAAGATTAAGCGCTTGAATAGACACTATACTTCAGAGCCTCTTTTCTCAGTTCACACTTTTCCCGAGTTTGTGCTTTCCTTCCAATATTTAGATAGGTTAGGAGAGTCCATTTGATTTGAGTTATACATCATTTTAAAGCTTAAAGTCTGCTCTTTCATAATATGGTCTTAACTAAAAATTCATGTCTGGCGAGTTTTTGTTTGTTTTGAGGTGCAGAGTCACATATGGGCACAATGAACTTACACGCACACACACACACACACACACACGCACATACACTTTGTGAACGAATGGTACATTGAAACCGATGTCCGTGCACTCGATAGACCACACACACACACACACACACACACACATCTCTCTCTATGTATACACACACACACACACACACACATCTCTCTCTATATATACACACACACACACATATATATATATATATGAAGAGTTTGTTTGCAAAAACCGATAAGTCCATTTTTGAAGACTTTGAAGTACCATCTCCGTCATGAAGTACAAAATAATACCTTTTAAATGATATATTGGTCAATACATATAAAGGTACATTTTTGAAGATATGGTCAAAAGAAGCAAACATTTTCTTATTATTCTCTTTATTTTTCTTGACCTTTAATCGCAAATATCTCCATTTGGCAAATATGGACTTATCGGTTTTTGCAAACAAACTCTTCATATATATATATATATATATATACATATACATATATTTGTGGGTGTGTGTGTGTGTGTGTGTGTGTATAGTGGCGTACGGTGGGTCGAAACATTGGGGGTGGGCACCCTGTGGAAAAGTAATTTTGACGGTGTGTATGCATGTGCGTGTGTGCGTGCGCAATAATGGGACTACAATACATTATGGAATGTGATACATTCAACAACGCATTCATTGAGCAACATTGGAAGTTTTCCTTACATGGATTATGGAATGACGGTGTGAAACGACAAATTATATACTGTCAGCAACATCAGGAGAATTGCATAACAATAAAATGCGAGTGAGCGGAGCGAGCGAGCTTGAAAATTTTGACATTTTACAGTCCCAAAACTGCCGTTTGTAGCTTTATCTTTCGCTTTGGAAATTAAGGGGGGGGGGGGGGCATCGGGCGCAGCTGCTGGCAATTACTGGCAGCAACATTAGGAGAATGGCATAACCATTCATTGCGGGCTTGAAAATTTTGACATTCTACAGTCCCGAAACTGGCGTTTGTAGCTATATCTTTCGCTTTCACAAAAAAAAAAGAAAGATATGTTACAAATTAGAGAATTTATACTCTTTGGAAGCTGACAACGAAATAGAATCCACTAAGTTGTGTATTAGTTACGATCTTCGCAGTGGAACACATCGAAATAATAATATCCAGTTTCTAGCGTAAATAAGACGGATTCATCACTTCAAAGAAAAACAAACAAACGAACAAACAAAAATCACAACGTCTAGTATTGAGTTACATTATTGAGGAATGCTATGCGACATGGAATTCTGGTACCAAAGGTAACATTCTCTATGACTAATCGTCAATGACAGCAGTATGAAACAATGCAAAGCCTGGAGAGAATAAACCGTTTGACAGATGATAGGAAGGTGTATCATTGCTATTGTATGACTCGACGTCCTCGTAGAGTCTACATGAGTAGCCTTCGCGTTACGGTATTAATGATTCCGTTTAGATTCAAATAATGAGTTGTGACTTGACGAATTGCGAGGAAGTGATCACAAACACCTATTACATTTTCGCACACAGAGTCGTCCAGTGTCATTCTAGGTTAAAATGTCTTTAAGTATCTTTACTCTATTCCATTTTATCCTAAAAGTTGGATTTATTATGAGGCACAAACAGTGCGTACACGCAAACGTAGCGTGCAGTCTTTTGGATTGCAAGATTTCAATATACGACAGGAAAAAAAAAAAATCATGATCCCGAGCATCTTATTAAAACAATTTTTCCCGGTCTATAATTATGATAACTGTTTTTATAGGCCTAATGCACTCCTTTCAGACGTGAGATAGCTACAGCCAGTGACGTCGCTGGTTGTTTTCAAAGCTAATTTGCTGTAAGGATCTGTCTTTATTTGAGTAAAAAAAAAATACATTTGTTTATTTCAAGCCAAAATTAACATATCATCATTAGTTTTGTGTAGTTCTTAATTTTATTATGAATGAATTGAATTAAATTGAATTGAATTTGCCAAAGTCTTTGTTTGTTAACCCGACATACGTATGTATGTCTGTGTTTCAGTAACGATATCCTTTGCCCTATCACTTCCTATCAAAAGAAAAAAAAATATGTGTACAATGTTAACATCCTGGGAATAGTACAGCGCCATGCACCTGCACAGCGTTACCACATTTAGGGATCCCCCACTGAACTCTCTTTCAATCACTGCCCCCCCCCCCTCTCTCTCTCTCTCAATCTCTCTCTCTCTCCCTCTCTTTCTCTCCCCCTCTCTCTCTCTCTAAATATATATGAAGAGTTTGTTTGTAAAAACCGATAAGTCCATATTTGCCAAATGGAGATAGGCCTATTTGCGATTAAAGGTCAAGAAAAATAAGGAGAATAATAAGAAAATTGTTGTTTCTTTTGACCATAACTCAAAGAATATACCTTTATATGTTGTGACCAATATATCGTTTAAAATGTATTATCTTGTACTTTATGACAGAGATCGTACTTCAAAATCTTCAAAGCTGGACTATCGGTTTTTGCAAACAAACCCTTCATATATATCCCTCTCTTTCTCTCCCTTTTTATCTTTCTCTGGCTCTGTCTCTCTCTCTCCAACTTCCCACACTCCTCTCTGCCTGCTTGTGCAATCTTTGTTTCATGGTAAAAATTCAACAATCACACTTATCGGAGAGAAACATTGTATCGTCAGTAGAGAAAAGACTGTGTAGAAAAGCCCAACCGGATAACGGAAGAAACGCATCGCACTTGATTTCCGTACATTTGTCAATGCATGAAAAGTGTTCATACCTATGCTTTCGTTCATACATTGAATGTCATAATGCTGAGGAGGATTGAAGTTACAAATAATGTCATGTCAATATCAAGTAAAATAGGATTGATTTGCTAAAGGAGTCTCTTTACCACCCTACAATACAGGTTCTTTTTTTTTTTTCTCGAAAAAAAAAATGCAGTCCTCTCCCAAAACTACATGACTTATATCAATTATAGCAAAAAACGACATACCTGGCATGATGATGCTAAGGTGGCGGCTGTTGAGAGGAAACTATCGGGCGAGCAGGCGCACCGCAGAGTAAAGTTCGAAAGACGTGGCATAGCACACACCCATTGGGCGAAGTCTTCTCCCACCGAGGACTGATTTAGGATATCATCATCACTGCTGCTAAGACTGAAATGCAGATCTTCAATCTGAAAAGAATAACGGCTTCGAAATGTGAAACTAAAAAAAGAGAGATTAATGAATTGGTGTGAACTTTGGAAGAAGGAGTAATTGAACAAGAAGAAAAAAGATCATTGTAGAGGTGGATCGTAGACTACCAACTGGAACCCATGGAAGACCAGATTAACGTAGCTGAATATGGGCTATTCAGCCATCTTCTCAGATAAAAAAAAAAACAATAATAAAACGAACAAACAAACAAAAACCATATGGTAATGATGTAATGTGCAGTCATTCTAAAGCTATGGACATAAGATCAAGCTACATTATTTTTATACTTAATCAACACGCTAATACGATTACGTTGAGATAACAGTAATTACGACATTATTGGAAGCAATATAATGTACTCTCCTTTTATACATAGAAGTGTACAGACCCAACCAGTTCAGTCAGGGGATAAAAGATGGATTCGTCATTCCCTACTGTCCGTGATCCCTGTACTTAATGGCAGTTAACATAAAATAATCTACGAAAGTAAACATGATTATTACATATACATTCAGATGTACCTTGGATTCTTTGTTTGAGAAGATTTTTCTGCAAGGAAACATTATTTGTTTCCAAGAGGTTTTTTTTTTTCTGTACATTTTTTATTGTCATCCAGTTAATGTATTGCCTCTATGAAATATCTTATTAACATTTCATATGTATATAGTCTGTACATAAAAGAGGTATACATGTGATAGATCGTCTTAATACATATAAGTTCTTACCTGACAGTTTGAAGCCTCTGCCCGGAGGATCTTGTAGAATTCCACGTGAAATTGTGAGTACAATAGTCGTACTTCATGGAGTACACTGCTGGAACACATGCCCTCCGCCAAGTCACGTGACACAGTTTTTCCGCACTCCAGCAGGTTTATATCTAGCGATTGCTAATTGAACAAACATGAATTGACGATAGAGGAAAGCAATTATACACAGAAGAAGAAGGTTGATAAAGTACTCGCAGTTGATTGGATGTTTGAACTTCACAGAGCAAAGAAGATCATTCTATTCATATATTGTCAATTCGCTAATCACAACTTGTGAAAGAAAGAATGAATTTTCAATTAGATATATTATGAGAAAGGCAAAGGGGCAATGAATATGATTGCATCAGTACTCGTGTCATGTGCCCTAAATTGAAATATGCCCAAACACATAGGTACGTTCTACACACGATAACCAGTTTGACATCTCCCTTAGATACACGGCGTCTTTAGTATAACCAAACTTGAATGGTTACTACAAAGGGAAGTTTGACAACGGAACTGTCGCGAATGGGTCTGACTCCATGGTGTCGAATCATTTTGTCATAAGAACATATTGCTGGCTTAGACTCCTCATAACTTGTTTTTTTTTTTTCTAAAAGCCACGATCATAAATGTTTTATATAATTTATCACCAAACGTTCTGAATAATAACAAGACATGAAATGAGTGGCATAGCGATTCAGATTAAACTCACACAGCAAGTTATATGACAACTGCATTATACGAGGAATGGAATCATTTAACACAACAATATCATTCCTAAACGGTAATAACACAAGTGTACAGGATTGTATATATCAAAACAATTTCCCAAATTCATAGGACCTGTTCCAGTTCTGAAAACCAATTTTGAGTACAGCTGTTGAGGTTGTAGATTATGCACTCACACAGGGGAGCCACAACACACACACACACACACACACACACACACACACACACACACGAGCACACACAAGGAATCTTATTTTCGTTCGACATGATATTTCTAGAATAGTCCATACCAATATTCAAGTTGTGTCACTCACCACTTGGTTATAGTGCACCATAAACACCACTCCTGACACTGTGTGTTCTGGTGTATAGGACTCTAGTGTGTATTCATTCCATCCTTCTCCCACTGCCCTTGCTGCCTCCTCAGTGTGACATTCAAACGCAATGTCAACGCATAGCTCCCGGTAATGATCATAAGACTTCATCAGGCCCTTAATGATACCCAGGCCGAATTCAATCCCTGAAGCCGAGGTGAAGTACAGTACGTAGCGAAACTCCTCAGGTCGACTAAGAAGTTTGTTTTTCACTTCGTCGTACTTAGGACGATCATTGTCGAATAAATACTTAATATATACCCCTGCAATGTATTCTTGAAACAGTTTGTGGGGAAAAGAAACAGTTGATGTAACCAAAGATGAAATGTTGACATCGCGCCGACGTTCCCTTGTGATGACATCTTTTTCTATAGTTAAAACACCCACTCTGCAACATGTGACCATGGCGTCATGACACTCTCTAAATTGTTCTTCAGGAAATGAGAGATTCCTGTCAAATAAACCATCGAACGCTATCTCACTTATTTCCAGAATTGCCCTACCAGCTTCCTTTAAATGTTCAACAATGTTCTCATTTTGTAGATTTTCACATTTTTTTGATGCGTAGTGTTCTATCAGGAAAGAGATCATTTCTTCAAAAATCTGGGAGAAAGTGTGCAATTTTTGAATTTCTCTTCGCCTTTCTTCACTGAAGTCGTTCCACAGAAGGCAAAGCATTGCACAGTAAATAGGAAACGGGGCCATGTTCGACCGGATGACATCATTTTCCTGCATAAAACGGATTAAGCTTTCTGCAAGATTGTCCTTCCCTCTAATCCGAAAGTACCTCCTAATATAAGTTGATAAATTATCCTTGTTAAATCCTTCGACGTTAAGAAAAGTGTAAGTTTCGGCAAGACTCTTGTCCATCATGAATTCATCTGTCCTCCATGGGCGTGTTGTCACGATGACTTTGCATGAATTGTATTGCTCTGTTCCTAGAATGCGAATGACCTCACTGCTGCTCGTTTTACTTAATTTTTCGTCAAACTCGTCGAAACCATCAAAGATAATGAGAATCCTACCCAGATTCGTTGAAATAAAATCATCTATTTTCTTCTTTGTTGCCGTATTTGAATGAGAGAGGTAAGTTTTGACAATACCACCAATACTTGTTGCGTTCTTCATATCTCGAAGAGGTATTAGGAGTACCATGTCCAGATCCTGGAGAATCCGTCCCTGGCACCAGTCCCAGGCAATCTTAGCGCAAAGCGTTGTTTTACCGACACCTCCCTCACCCTGGATCAGAAGTCGCTTTGAAAGATTTCCATTTTCATTGTTTGTCAGAAGATCGTCGTATGTTATTGGTGTTTTACGCTTGCTACTTTGGTCTATTATATTTAAATTCGTATAAATATCATCCAATTCAACACGTTCCATAAAGTTGAGGGGATCTACCATGACCTTGCTTCGTGATACACGGTAGTACTCCTTCAGCTCTTTCTTGCATTGCTGTACTTGTTCCTTTGTAAGCGATGGTGGTTCTTAGAAGAGAAACCAAAATGATAGAAAAAAAACACGAAATCATAAAATCAGTATTACAAATATATGAGTGTACATAGATACCCGCAGACACTTAGGAATAACCTGTATACAGAGAGAGAGAGAGAGAGAGAGAGAGAGAGGGATAGAGGGTGAAGAGAGAGAGAAAGAAGGCCTGTGATATAATACATCGTTCTTTCTAATAACTGTGTTACATAATACAGAGTGATCATTGCACAAAGAATGTAGTTCAAAGAGATGAGATTCCATGATCTTGACAATATAAAAGTCACTGTACATAATGGAATAGTGCATTTTTTAAGACAACGAATAAGATTGTGATTATCTACATATTTTTCTCACCCAGCATTAATTCTTCTTCCTCGTGAAATCTCTCTGGTATGTTTGGTCTTCGCCAAAAGGGGTTCCAGTCACATCCTGAAATATTATCATCATCAATAAGAACAAGAGCGTCACTATAAATGATAATTTTCATACACAGTATATCAGGGGCACAACTAATTTTCAACACCTTTCTCGTTTCCCCTCTTTTCACTACCAGATTCTCTCAAGAATAGTATTGCTTTCGACTTGTGGTATGATCCATTACTTCATGATAAAAATGTGTACTTGATTTGACATAGAGAGATCATTGCTAACAATAAATTTGGAAGTTCTACTTACATGGGACAATTTTTCGGTCTCCGTAATGTTGACAAGTACATGTATAAGTAATAGTTCTTGTTTTTTGTATCAAAACTATGGAAAAGCATATATAAAAACAAAGAAATGCACACTTATACGCACACATACATATACACACGGACACACAGACACACACACGCATAATCATTAACGTAACAAATGCAAATGTCTAACCTTAAAGAAAATAAACCAATACCTTTACGTGGTCGGTATTCCGGATGTTTGCTTTGCAGATATTTCCCAACAAAGATAAACAAGATGATTATGGCAACAGGCACACCAATAATGAGTCCAACGATGAGACCCATATTAACACGTTTTCCTGAAACTTGATAGAGACACAAATTGATGAAACACGTTAGTCAGTCATTACTCCATTTAGAAAACTGTAGAATAAACACATATGAATACTAAGATATACAATACAATATTTACATGTTAATATTTTGGTATATGTGTTTTGTATGTACGTGTGTGTGTGCGTGTGTGTGTCTGTGTGTGGGTGTGGGTGTGTGTGTGTGTGTGAGAGAGAGAGAGAGAGAAATAGATAGATAAATAGATAGAGAGAGAGAGAGAGGGAGGGGAGACAACTTTTTTTTTTTTTTTTTGCTCGATGGTGAAAACGAAGTGGTTGTTTGCCTGAATACATATCTGACCTTGCACCACAAAACCAGCAAAAAGTCGCCAGATATGGATTTTTCGTTAAGGCAAGATTGTGAAAGAGCAGACTCTAACCGTCAAAATTATGAATAACTCAATTCAAATGGACTTCCCGAACCTACATAAATATTGGAAGAAAAGCACACACCCTGGAAAGTATGAAATGAGAAAAGAGGCTCTGAAGTACGGGGTCTATTCAAGCGCTTAATCTTTATCAAGCGGTGCTAAACTGTGCAACGGATGGGACAAAAACAGGATGTTAACCACCGTAGCAACAACAATGAGGATATGTTCTATCAACACGCTATGTTCATGATTAATCCCAACTTTCAAAGAAGTAGCGTTATCCTTTCAAGAAATGAAAAGGGACCTGTACGACGTACCTGATGATACTACTCTGCCAGAAATGGTTGTAGAAAAACTGCTGGAAAATACTTTCCCATTCATGTTAAGATCCCAAATTTAAGAATAAGACGAAGACACAACTAGCTCTTGCAGAACGTATACAAAACTTAAACTCGACGTAGTTGACCTGTTTCACCTTTTTTGAGTTATCATGTTAAATCAAGGGTTGCGATGTGTTGTTTGTTTTGTGATGCACGGGCACATCATCATCACTATAATGACAAACAAATTATTCAAAGGACACAATTCTAATATTGAGTAATCCTATGAATATTTTTCAAAGGACACAATTCTAATATTGAGTAATCCTATGAGGCCGACATCAACGCCTCATTACGGCCAACGAGCTCGACGTTGATGAAAGATCCATGACCCCATGAGTTACACAGCTCACGTGTCATGCAACCTGACAGCTTGACAACAGGTAAAAAAGGTCATGAGTCCAGCACGAGGCAAACAAGGCCTGCGAGTCCGACACTCCATAGACCAAAAAAGCCCAACAAGAAAAAAAAAAAAAAAACGGTTTACGAGACCAACACTGCATAATTATGATAGTAATAAGTGTCGGACTTGTGCACCTATTTTAATACCTAAGCTCATGCCTTCCTATACTTGCCTACAGAAGTGTTGATATCACGGACTGTGCGACTCGTGTGCTGTATTATATAGCTCGGTGGTGTCGGACTTGTGACGCATAACCCTGTCAACTATTGTCAGTTTCTTTTTTTTCTTCTTCTTCTTCTATTCCTTCTTCTTCTTCTTCTTCTTCTTCTTCGTTCTCTCCTTCTTTTTCGTTCTCTTCTTCTTCTTCTACTCCTACTTTTTGCTTTTTATTCCATGGAATTGGTTAAAGTTTCTCTTGAATGCATCTTTTCTTCTCTTTTTGTAGTAAATTGCAGAACAGTAAAATGGACACTTTTTTGTGCGGAAAGGTTACTTTGCTCAAAATATGAATGAACGAATTATACTTCCCCGTTACAAATCTCAACAAGGACATTGGTTTATTTCTTTTTTTCATTTCATTTCATTTATTTCATTCTTTCTCTCTTTTTCGGCAAACATAACACGAAATGAATCAGAGGATATAACAAAGGCATCTAATTCGACTTTACATGGTAGATAATAGTTAACAAATGCAAAATTAAACATGCATACCGGCAAAATACAAGTTATGTCTGGAGAAAAAAAGAAGAAGAAAGAATTGAGAGGTCCGCTGAAAAGTATGCTTGTAAATTGTGGACCACTCAAAGGATTCTTCATGTGAACATATTTGTTTACAAAGACAGGTTAGAACAAAACAGGACAGAACAAGACAGGAGAAACACACGACATTACATGACTTGACAGAAAGGTATACATTGAAAGTAATAAAGTACCAAAGAATAATGGAAAGAAAGGAAAGAAAGAAAAGGAAACATGAAAGGAAAAGCCAACATGCTAAACATCGGAATCGAAAGAGGGAATTGAGATGCTTTAGAGCTCGACAGTAATTATTCAGAAACATAAAATTGGCAACATTTCACGAAACCTGGTGAATGCAGAACTGTGATTTCTCGGGTCGACGTTCCATTCAGCGAGTCACCGGTAGCCACGCAAATGAAGGTTTGCTCTGTCCCGTGTTTAGCTGAAACAGTGATCGTCTCGAACCTCTCGTATGTGCGGTCAGAAAGTGTATTCTGTTGTGAAACCACGGAATTCAGTGTCGTTCCCGACTCCTCGGTCCATAGCATGGAAACGTTAGGTTTGAATCCACTCACGACACACGTAAGAGTAAAGTAAGGGAGATTGTAGGGAGATTGATATGTACAACGGCTTTGACGAGATTGACTCCTATCAGCACACTTCTCAATCGTATGTCCTGATGCCATCGCTAGGGGGAAAAAAAAATCATTTTGAAATGACATACGTATCCCAATCTTAAGGCGGCAAAAAACTGACATGGCATGATATCACCCGTTACTCTGCGGAGATGTAATGAAAAATTGTTTTCGCTTTTGTTTTGTTTTCTTTTTCTTTTTCTTTGGATTGCTTTTTTTTTTTTTTACAAATCAGACTACAAGCTGAACAATGGTCAGATAAAGAAACATTATTATAAAAAGTGGATGATTACACAAAATAAACAAAATTCTCTTGTTCACATTTGAATTCGAAATTTAGGATGATTGCATCTATATAGCTTTATAACTTAATACCAGTTCACTATTAATGTTAATACAGCTAAAAAGTTATAATATGACAAAATCAAAAATGAACAATCATAACGAAATGAAACAGAAAGAAAGATCATAACTTATAGAGTTGTTATAAAGCTAGTAAAAAGAAATCCAATTATGCAAAATGCAAATATGTGACAAATGACTGAACCTGTTTGAGTATGAATTCTACAAGTCAAACTGTTTAGTTTGTAATAGAAAACTCGTTCATCAAAAGTCTTCCTTTGTTTGAAAGTGGGTGGTCGCTATGGTAACGCCTTTGTAAAAGCTGCTCTTTTAGGGAAAAAGACCTTAATATGATTTGTATAAAAACATTATTCATGACTGATTTATACAGAAAGTTCACATATTAACTGTCCGGAGTCTACATCTATTTCGTTTTAAGGCATGAAAGGTAATGTCAAATAGGACAGATGCTGTGATGAAACCACAATGTGAAAAAGTCCCCCCAACAACAACGAAAAAAGAATACAAGGACCATTTGCTAAAAGCTATTTTAAATGTAAATCTTCCTCAACGTATATATATTATATATATATATATATATATATATATATATATATATATACATATACATATAATAATATTATAGTTTTTCTTTACAAAGTTATCTTTATTATCTTGATTTATTTGTTTGCTGTGAAACTTGTGATATGAAAACATTCTCAAATACGTCATCGTAGCAAATCAAATAAATAATGTATTGCTTTGTCAAAAAGAAACTAAAGGGAAGGTTAAATGTGCTAGTGAGAAAATGAACAATATGCCGTGTATATTAACATGCTGTGACTAACAACACTAATATTCCTTATGTCTCATGTTGTATTTCTTTCAAACAAAAGGTTTGATTGCAGTTATCCTTAGTCTCAGGTATCCGTCACCACAATTGCTCTTGAAATTGGCTGAGCCTCTAGTAATATTTCATAAGTCAATGTGACAAAACTATTATTCAGCCTGCGTGTGTAAGCTTCTTTTTTTTTTTTTCTATTAACCGGTAACTTGATTAATAACAATATTTTTCCTTGTCACTAAATCTGACATAAATAGAGACAGATGTTACTTACAACTAATCGTCATGATGGTGGAATTTCCAATACTTTGCGAAGTCTTCAGCAGCACCTGACAATAGTAACGACCCTCATCTGCCACCTCCAAGCTGCTGATGACGAGACTGAAGTTCTTGTCGATATCAAACCGTTCCTCCAAGCTATCAAAATTTCCTTCGAAGTATCTAGCCTTAGGCGTCTTCTGTTCGGGGTTCAAAAAGTCCTCCTTTTCCCAGTACACATCTTGAGGCTCCTCACTGATGTCACACCGCAACAGTATGTCTTCTCCTTTCCATCCTTGAACGTTGGGGGCAGTGCCTACCACTGACGCTAGACAGCAGAAATTTGAGTTGGCGTGATTGTATCCATGCAATGAGCCTCATACATATGGCTTTCTTCTCTTAATTTCTTGTATACATGATACCTGTCATCATACCCCCCGCCGATAATTGGGGAGGTGCAGCAAAGAGATCCTAGTAATATATTATTATTGATATTATTGTTATTATTGTCATTGTTATCATTATTAGTAATATTAGTGTTATTATCATTAGTATTATTAATATAACTTTTATTTTGATACCCCGGTTTGTCTGGTATAACTACAATAACTTGTTTAGTCAATGTCCTTTTTACGCTTTCGATCATTAAAATACACAGATGAGAAATTTCTTCCCCATACGTAACTTAAGGTTTACAACTTTGGATGAGTTGAGTCTTATTTTTTAAGTTGAAGTTGTCCGACAGAATGGACAATAGTAAAAAAAAAAAAAAAAAAAAAAAAAAAAAAAAAAAAAACTTAATGTAAATCACAATACTCTCAGTTGTCCTAATGAACCTATATGCACTTGTTTTCTTCTCTAGATTTGCTTAAGATGATTACAAAGATGAGACGGAAGAATGATAAAACGCAAATGACATCATCAGCACATAGTCGTGTTCTACTCTTGCACGATTTGAAATTAACCAACAGTGTCCTCAATAAAAAGTCAAAATGTTGTTCGAAAAAAAAAAAACATCGTAAAGTTATTGAAATGCCAGTTACAGATATTAAACCTTATTAGAGTCAATAGCGATATAATTCTCCGTTGAAGCACCACGAATATTCACGAATAAGCACAAATTGTTTTCATTGCAGTGACGTTTACAATAAGTGGTGACGATATTACTAGACTAATAATTCAGACGTTTGCACAGCTTGCAAGCATTGTCTGAATGTGACAACTTATAGAATTGGTTCTGTTAGACTTTTTTTTTCAGACACACTCCGATTCTGCGGAATAAAAAACTAATTAGAAGCAACCACTCAAAAGATGGTGCTGGGAGAGGGAAGGAGAAATAAGGAGTACGTGACGGGATTACAACTAAAAAGAGCGCAGAGAAATGAGGGGAAAGGGTGTAACAATTAGACAGAGAAAGATTTTCGACATTCAAAAAGAAGAAAAAAGTATGGAAGAAAGAAACCAGAGTTCAAAATAGCCTAGATTAATCCATGAATCAGAGTGGTCAAAGCCCACAAGACGATTAGCCATATCAGGACAGTATATCGTATAAAGAAGCTGCAAAGATGGCATACTGAACTGCTGGTAGCGAAGTTGACTACAATGCTTCTATCTGTTAAAGCAGGTATAAGAAATAAAATGATGTTGGAATGTGATATGGGATGTTTTATGAAACCAGAGGCAGTCTGGGAAGAAAAAATAATGTTTTGATTACTAACCACATCATAAAGAGACTAAACAAAATGGTGTTTTTTTTAATTGCATCATTAATTTTTATCAAAATAAACAGTTTCGATCTTGTTTTAATTGGACCTGTATGGATAAAGTCTGCTGAACTAGCACAATTCTTAGCAAAAGCTATTGGATTTTTTTTTTTTTTTTTTTACGGTCTAGTTGGATGTTTATGATGTGTTAGGTTATGATGACACAAGAAGTAAAAAAAAAAAAAGAAATCAGGCAGTTTTTTATCACAATTGTAGAAAAGGTATCGTATCCCCATTTTAGCCTTATATAAAGGCACGGGGCTTTTAAAACGCGAAAAATGATACCAAAATGGATTACCTCTCACAATTTTTGACCTGCTTAATAATATGTATTGTCTAGTAAAAACCTGCATTTCGCAAATGAAATTGGCTGAAAGGTTATTTCTCAATACACAAATTGTACCTGCCCAAAAGGTGTTCATGGTTTATGCTGGTGATTTACGATCTTTTGCAAATGTATAAAATGACAGTTCTCGAAAAGCCAACTCCTTTTCATCAAGACTGGACATCGGCGGACATTATGAGACTAATGTAGGAATTATATTATTGAACTACTACAAAAACAGGACATGTGCACGTATTACTGTACTTAACGAGCGATTAGTGTTTATAATGCTATGCAGTGTGTATTATATATCAGGTCCAAGCGCTTACCTTCGCCATTGTGGCTACAGAACAGAGTAGTAGTCAATGTTAATAGGAGAACGAGGCAGTATCTTCTATCCATCACAGGTAGTCAAAGATTGCAATAATTAATCGAGAGTTAATTGAATGCACGTTAGGATTGTATTGTCTCAGCAGACTGTCAAGTACGCACACTCTGAAAAGATGGCGCCGATTGCACACACACACACGCATTCATGCACCGATCCGAGACAGACCGAACTCTTTTGTTGAGTGAGTGGGTGGGAGTTTGCGTATAGAGCAGCCGTTTCCTCGCTGACACGTTTGTGAATTCTTTATTATGTCTCGAATATTATGTTCTTTACAGCTGATTCTTTTGGCACAATTGAATTTGTAGGAGACATGACTGTTTGCTCATATCATGCATGAATGACATCGTACAATATACACATTCTTTTCACAAATCCAAAGGCAGGCCTCCAATCTGAGTATACAGAAGTGCTATCTGTACAATTGGATTGCGTGGAGTCTTCAATTTAGCGCAGGGCACCTCAGCATCCATATTACTATAGTAGTTATGATGAATAAAATGGTTGAGGTTCAGTGGCTTACAACGGAAATACCATGCATACACATTTACTCATCTCTTTTTTTTTTTTTTTTTTTTTTTTGTCTGAATCAGATTTGCCCGAACAGGACACTGGCATAGCCATGGCTCATCTGATAGCAAATCATATCCACATGATACGAATACGACAGTAACTCTACCACACACTTCATCATTCATACAAATGATTGAACCTAAACTTTTTACGGAAGTAGAAATAATGTTTTGGCCGACATGATGTTATTGAAACAAATCAACAGATGGCTTCAATTTGTCAATAGATATGATATTGCTAGGGACATTATAAACACATTTCACAAATGTTGCCTTATAACACGTGTGAAAGGATTAGTCCTCGGATAAAACCCTAACGAAATCGAAAAAGAAAATATGCCATGTCATGAAATAAGGAGCCTGGTAGACAAGTATGCCATTTGGTTTGTTGTCGTTGTTGTTGTTGTTGTTGTTGTTTTTGTTGCTGTTTTATCCACAAGTAATATAAATACTCCTGAATCTCCACAGGTATAATAACTAATCGCTTGTGACATTTCCAGGGACATTGTCATTATGCACATTTTTCGATAGCGTCTTTCGAGGAAAACTTTCACTCGTCTCCTTTTTTGTTTTCCCCACACGCAAGAAGGGGATGATCAGTGAGGAAATGGACGAGATCTTAAAAACGAGAAAATGGATAGGAACGCAATGGTTACTTCAAGCTTGCTCCTAGTACTGACATTGACATAAACAATTATTATGAAATATTTTTTTACATTAATTGTGAGCATGCGTGGGTATAGGCAACACCAAATGCCTTTATGTATACGTGTCCCGTATCTAGGACCTATACAATGTAGAAGAGTCCAAGTAGTAAAGTATGTGTGACATGATAATAAGTAAAAACAAAAGATCTTTGAATTTACATTTGTATTATGGCAGGATGATAAAGAATACAAAGATGTATTATACCCTGCATGGACTTTGTACCCAGCGGTTGCCACAGGTTTGAATAACATCAGAGATTTTGAACCGAATCAACCAACAGGTTTCTAACAGCGTGCACATCATAACCTCTTATCCGTTAGGAGCTCCGAGAGTCGTCTCAGTGGTCACGTGATCACATGGCATAAGAAGGAACTAAAGGATTATCTACTTCAATCCATGTCAGATTTGACAAAGGGCCAACATGAAATAAAATGCCCAAACCGATAGAACAGTAAAAGGGGATGGCCAGCAACTGATCAGTGGGAATCAGTGGGAATGCTGGGGGATGATTGTTCCAATTCTTGTGAATACTTTACATAGTTATTGTTGTGTGAAAAATATTTGCCCTATCACTGTACAGACATGCTGCTCTGGAAACATCAAACTGCACATTACTTCAATATAGATACATAGATATATTATACTCTAAAATGTGACCGTGCACCTCAAAACGAACATAAAGTCGCACACACTGATTTTGCGTGAGGACTGAAAATAACTGAAATGGGTCAACCTAGCCGAACTTGACTTTTTCATATTTTCTGAAAGAGCGCGTCTTCTTTTACATTATGCTAAATTTTAGTATCATAAAACGGGCAGTAAAGTGTGGTTTTTTTTTTCGCTGTTTATCTCAAACATTTTTGATAGAATAGTGTGATTATGTGTGTCTTTAGAATCCCTTTTTCATTTCTGAAAAACCTTGTCCACACTGTTCACTTTCAACTCTAATAACTTTCGAAAAGATAGCGCTGCTGCTTTGAAAGTTGGCATTAATTATGGACAGAATGTGTTAATGAGGCATGCCTAATTTCAATTAATCTGATAATCCCTTCATTGTTGTTACTCTGGTGGTTTACGTCCTGTTTTTTGTCCCATTCATCGCACAGCCAGCTCGGCTTGGTAAGGATTAAGCGCTTGAACAGTCACTGTACTTCAGAGCCTCTTTTCTCAGTTCACACTTTTCCTGAGTTTGTGCTTTCTTTCCAATATTTAGATTAGGTTAGGAGAGTCCATTTGATTTGAGTTATACATTTTTTAAAGTTTAAAGTCTGCTCTTTCAGAATAATTATGGTCTTAACTAAAAATTCTTCACTAGCGACTTTTTGTTTGTTTTGAGGTGCAGGGTCACAAATGAATCCCACAAGGATTGGAACAATCATCCCCAGCATTCCCACTGATTCCCACTGATCAATTACTAGCCACCCCTTTAATAATCAAACATGATCGAAAGCATATCGTGAGAAAGATGTAGAACTCCAAGAGTTTTTTTTTTTCTATTTTATCATGAAACTATAATGTCGTCCCCAGAAACGTTTTGAAGTATTGGAGCAGGTGAAAAAAAAAGAAAAGTTGGTATTATGTATATGAAGAGAAAATAACCGATAAGTCCATTTTTTAAGATTTTGAAGTACAGTCTCTGTCATTAAGTACAAAATAATACCTTTTAAATGATATGTAGGTCACTACATATAAAGGTACATTTTTTAAGTTATGGTCAAAAGAAGCAAAACATTTCTTATTATTCTCTTTATTTTTCTTGACCTTTAATCGCAAATATCTCCATTTGGTAAATATGGACTTATCGGTTTTTGCGAATAAACTCTTCATATCCCTTATGGAACAAACACAGTGTTACCACAGTGTGTTCACATAGTTGACTATGTGTAAACAATGTGTTAACCATGTGGTCACAGCGTTGTCACAGTGTGGTATTTGAGATCACATAGTGTACCACATAACTGGCATACTGAACACAGAGCGGCACACATATACCACAGTGTGTATAGTGTTACGACAGTGTGTTCACATAGTTAACTATGTGTAAACAATGTGATAACCATGTGGTCACAGCGTTGTTACGGTGTGGGATTTGAGATCACATAGTGTACCACATTATTGGCATACTGAACACAGAGTGGTACACATATACCACAGTGTGGTATGTATTGAACTATGTGTAAACCCTGGTTCATAATGATACCACAGTCTGGTATTTCAGTTTAAGTGGTTTACCACATAATCCCCACATAGATGACATACTGAACACACTGCGAATCATGTTTGACACAGTGTGGTACATTTTTAACTATGTGTACACTCTGTGTTGATAGTGTTGCCACACTGTGGGATTTCAGATCATTCATTTACCACATAATCCACACAGACTTGGCATACCGGACACTGTGACTTGTGCTTACCACAGTGTGGTATATATTGAACTATGTGTAAACCCTGTGCTCGGTGTTGTCACTTTGTGGGTTTCAGATCATTTACCTACATCATCTCCACATACTTGGCATACTGAACACACAGTGTGGTATATATAGAAATATATGTACTCCTGTGTCCATAATCTTGTTACACAGTGGGATTTCAGATCATTGATTTAACACATTAATATCCGCATACTAGATGTTTAGGAAAAACACTACATTTTTTTGAATAACTATAAAATAATGAAATTAACTTCCCTCAAATTTACACAGTTGGTAGCTGCTGAATAACGCACAATTTTGTTGTGTACTGTTTCAAAATATTGCAGGAAACAGCATGCAACAAAAAATTGTATGCCTATATTAGCTACCTACTGTGTAAATTTGTGGAAAGTTATATTTTCATAGGTTTTCAGTTATTCACAATCAAAAGCGTAAACTATCTTTTTAAACATCTAGTACTTTGACACACAATGAGTCATGTTTACCACATTGTGGTGTATATTGAACTTTGCTATAGTATTGTCAGTATGGGATTTCAGATCTTTTACTACCACATGACATGTTAATCCTTATAAAACCAGGCTATTTCTGGTTTTGTTGGGGGGGGGGGAGCATTTTACCAGTGTGGTCAAAGGATTCAAGTATTGTAGTTTATTGATAAATGTACATGTATGTATCAAATTACCAGAGATTTTTATCGAGTTTGTAAAGCAACTTATCTGGTCTTATTATCCAGTGAAGTAATAAACCAATAACTTATAGCTGGGCAATATACAACACAATTTAAGTACACGGTAGTTGCAAATGTTCAATACTTATTTATTTTTCTAATTTCAGTTGATATCTTTTAAATTTCAAATGCTGGCATGGAAGAACAGATTCATTTAATGTGAGAATATGACCTATATATGTCATTTATCCAACCTTCAGATGAATAAATCATGCATTTAATGTTGTCACTTAATACTGTTTACGAATGCATAACATCAAACACTAGAAATGATATAATACTAGGGGTATCTGTACTTGTGGAAAGAGAACAAAAAACGACATGTTATAACTTCCCTGTTTCTCTCATAAATCACATGCTTTCCTATGATTTCACCAGCTGAGGAGGTATTGCATACAATCTATTGGTCACACGTTTCACTACTCTGATGTGTCCAGCATCAGCATGGTTCTCCCCGTCTCTATTCTTTACAAATGGGCCATCATGCTCTACATACTTAATGAGAACAAAGGCATCACTATCATCTTCCAAAACCACAAAACCATGTACAAATGCCACTTCATTGCCTGTTACTTGTACACAATAATTTCTTCTGGTAGTGTGCCGAGAATATTCAGTAGCATGGATACAAACTGTGTTTACAATTGCTTTCTTGTACACTTTAATTACAGAAAAATGACACAGGATATTCTTGTGGGTTTTTTTTTTTTCTTGACATGCCATGCCACATGACTATCACAGGACAATACCACACAGCAGTACCACACAGTAGTGCCAACTGGAATAAAAAACAATGCAAAAACAAAACAAAACGCATATTCCAGAATCTCATAAATAGGTGAGTTATGCTGTGAATTATGACAATTGATTTAAGCAGTACTTAACCTATACTATACTCCTACAGTATTACCTATTAAGTGGGAGTGCTGAGGTACAGCATGTGATACTTCATGTGGTATTTCTGTGGTATTCCTGTGATATTCCTGTGGTAACACTGTGGTATCCCTGTGGTATTCCTGTGGTACAGATTTTTGCATAGCTCATGAATATTCATTAAAAGCAACCTAAATTTTAGAAAAGTCATATAATACTTCTAAATTCGAAGTATTTATGATGGGATTTCCTTTGAACTATTGTCTAATAATGTTATGTTATATCCAATGTCATAAATTTTGTTATGAAAAGGTAATTTCATATTCAATAACAGTGTTATGTAGTCAGTAACCGTGCCTTCATGCATTACAAATATTGATAGACCTGATGACTATGTGGTAACATATGTATTGATACATCTGATGACTATGTGGTCACTACCACAATGTACTGTGGTGGACTATGTGGCGACTGCCACAGTGTGGTAGACTATGTGGTGAATACCATAGTGTGGTGGACTATGTGGTGACTGCCACAGTGTGGTAGACTATGTGGTGAATACCATAGTGTGGTGGACTATGTAGTGAACACCATAGCGTGGTGGATTATGTGGTGACTACCACAGTGTAATGGACTATGTGGTTATAACCCTGTTGTCACAGTGTGTGAGACTGTGGTTTGATACACAGTGTATTTAATATGTGTTTTGGACCATGTGGTACCGCTATGTTGCACAGTGTGGTGACGCTCTGTTTCACACTGTGGTAAATACACAGTGTTACCACATGTCCCAAAATCACATATTAAACACATGTGTTCGACACTGTGTTACACATTGTGTTCCACACTGTGTTCGACACTGTGTGCCACACTGTGTTGCACACTGTGTTACATAGTGTGGTAAAATTGTGTTCTTTCCATAAGGGATAATATATTCATGAAATATCACACAATCTATCTGATGGGGCCATTTCAGGAGAAAAATAAATTATCTGTTTGAGTATACACTGTTTCGATTAAGTGCCATGCCATGCCAGGTAGTGGCAGTATGGATCAGACAAATTTTCGCCACGGCACAAATTGTTGCCACCTGAAATTGGCGACAAACTATGCATGGGGCTGACGGCACAAATTGTAGCCCGCCCTCGAAGCACATTTGTGGTGGTAACATTATTCTTGACATAATCATTGGCATACCAACACATTACTATAGCATGGCTACATCCATGCAAACAAGCCATGTAAAAAGTCACGGTGAGGTTTCAAGAAAGTGTGTATATGGCACGTCCGGTCGTGCGTGTGTGTGTGTGTGTGTGTGTGTGTGTGTGTGTGTGTGTGTGCGTACGTGTTCTATGTTTTCATGTCAACCGGAAGATCATTATTCAATTCAGACAAGTGTTTATCATTGGCCTGTAAACGTATGCTTGCATATAATGTATCCAGAACTATCTGTAACTCACTTTTGAAATAGCACTAACTGACCTAGAATCAAAACAAATATCATGAAAACATGTTTGCAGCTAAACATGCCTCGATAGGCAATACGCTCTGACTTTATCTATAAAAATATGTCTTGTAATTACAGTGTAGAGGTGTCCAAGCAGAAACAGTTACTGTGTGCATTGATACAAAAGTAACGTTTAAAATTCAGCGTTTGCATTTGGTAGCATGATGTTAAAATACATAATAGTATGTATTACGCGCAGCATGGACTTTGTACTCGGCTCAGGGTTTGAATAGAATCACAGATTATGAATAGAATCAAGCAACACGTTCGAACAGTGTGCACATCATAAACATTGTTCTGTAAAGAGATGCGAGAGTCGTGCCAGCATTGACGTGATCACAAGGCATGCGCAAAGGGCTAAAAGGGTTAACTATCTATTCATGTGAAATTCGACTTTTTACATGATATAATAATGTCCAACCAATAGAACAGAGGATGATATATAAAAGACACAAAATGAGAAAGACGTATAGAATTCCAAGTTTTCTTCATGTTTTCATAAAGCAATAATGTCAGTCCTAACTGCCTTAGGAAAGAAATTATGTGAACAAGCACATAAAATGATACCAAGTCAGGGAAAAAAAAATCTGTGTATTTACTACACTTCTATTTTGATTTCTTGCCATGCCATATTAGGTAGACTAGTGGCTGTTATGATTATCGAAACCTTTGTATGATACTATATGTGTGCTTTCATTTTTATTTTGTGTGAGTGAGTGTGTGTGTGTGTGTAAACGTCCAGCTCAGTAAAATTTTAATTCATTTTATTCTATGTCTACATCCTGCCAAGAGACGAGGGGATTCCTCCTATAACTTAAATGGGTTTGTTTTCAGCATTATTTCTGGACTTGAATGATCATTATTACAGCATTCTCTTTTTCTCAATTCGTATGGTATAATAAATTTCGCCACTACAAATCCAACCATTCTTAACACTATACAAATAAAAAGAAGCCTGTCTTTCTTTTCTGTCTCTTTCTCTCTCTCTCTCTCTATGACTCTTTGGAATTTTTAGATTTTTTTCTTGTTTATTTGTTTGTTCCGTGATGGAAAATAGAGACAATGGAGAATAGAAAAATAATCTTTGTTTTCAATATATCTCTTGTTGTTATATACGTACCGTAATCCAAACAAACCGTGGAAATGCTAGCTTTAAGTAAATACAAATGTATGATAATAAATCAGACAAAAAGCTTAATTCGTGTTTAATTTGATAACTCTTTCGTTTGTATGTTTATGAGTGTGTGTGTCTGTCTGTGTGTGTGTTGGATGTATGTGTGTGTATGTGTTTGATGTGTGAATGTCAAAAACAAATTACATTATAATTTGATTGTGTTATGTTCTTTCATACAGTCTGGTCGAGTACTTGGAGTGGATCACTTCACAAGTGTATGCACTCTGCTCTTTGCAATGTATCAAAGCGGGATCTTTTGCGTGCATGCATGGCGTGAGACTCTCTCAAATACGAGACCTCCATTTTATATCCTGTCAGAGGGGATTAGAGATTTCTTCTTACTATTAAAGAAGGACATGATAACACACGTCATTACTCAGAAAGACTCAAGGGGAGTTAAGTGCGCGCTTCGATGGGAAGCTGTAGGGAGATACGCTATGACTTTGGAATAACATACTGAGCCACCTTGCCTTGTTACTGATTCGTCGCGTAATGGTTGCTTAGAAGGATTTGAATACGATCAACAAGAACAAAAGTTCTGAGCTTAGGGCATTGGGCTTGATATAGATAATAATTATGTTAATTGACATGTTGTGCTGATTCTCTACTTTTGTATTATAATTTTATGATATATATGAAGAGTTTGTTCGCAAAAACCGATAAGTCCATATTTGCCAAATGGAGATATTTGCCATTAAAGGTTAAGAAAAATAACGGGAATAATAAAAGAAAATTGCTTCTTTTGACCATAACTTCAAAAATGTATCTTTATATGTATTGCCCAATACATCATTTGAAAGGTATCATTTTATACTTTTTGTTTTATGACAGAGACCGTACTTCAAAATCTTCAAAAATGGACTTATCGGTTTTTGTGAACAAACTCTTCATAAATATATGTATGTATATATATATATATATATATATATATATATATATATATGAAAAGTTTGTTTGCAAAAACCGATAAGTCCATATTTGCCAAATGGAGATATTTGCGATTAAAGGTCAAGAAAAATAAAGAGAATAAACATAAGAACATTTTTGCTTCTTTTGACCGCAACTTCAAAAATATACCTTCATATGTAGTGACCAATATATCACTTAAAAGGTATTATTTTGTACTTTATGACAGAGATCGTACTTCAAAAACTTCAAAAATGGGTTTATCGGTTTTTGCAAACAAACCCTTCATATATATACAGGGTGGCCCAAAAAGAACGGAACGCCTAAGATCTTAAATTTCAGCAATATCGTTGCACATATGTCATCATGTTGCATACTATTAGAAAGGTCGTTCTTTTTCCAATAGAATGACACCAAGCTCTTTAATTCTAGTTAATGCGCTACGATTTTAGGCCCATTTTTGTCAACCCTTGTAATTTTCAAAATGTAATCATTTTGCACTCTCAGAGATACAGAAACCAGTGAGAATTCGGCTTACCGTAGAACCAGTAGCGTTCGCAATGTGTGGAATGTGGGGCGGACAGTGTTATTGTCGTCAGGTCGTCTCATTCACAATGGTAACGGACAATGCCAGTCACATTCCACACATTGTGAACGTTACTGGTTCTATGGCAAGCCGAATATTCGCTGATTTCCCTATCTCTGAGAGCGCAAAATGATCATATATATATATATATATATATATATATATATATATATATATATATATATATTATATATATATAATATGTCATACGACAAATCCTGCATTCTGATTGGTCATGTGTGGTCACTAGTTTTCCCCATTTCCTTCAGGTAAAAATGATACAGCTTCCGCTGACTGAATTCTGCTCAGGTTTCACCAGACTGGCATTGATTCGCCGTAAATGGGGTATTACCAGTTTTAACATGGTATAGGCATAGTCTTGGCATAAGTTGAGAAATCACCAATATGCAAGTTTTTAAACTTACTCATTCTTATTTTAACAATACTTCCTCGAAGCAGCCGACATCAATTTCTTTACAACATTACGAGGTGAGATTTACTAAGTTTTACATATGCATATGATAAGATTTCAATTTAATTCAGTGGAAATGTATTCAATTTTAGAAATCATAACATACATATCATACGAAAAGCGGCATATTGATAAAGAAACTTTATAAAACAATAGCGAGCAATAATGACACATCTTTTGACACAACAAAACATTGTAGTAAATCACATAGGAGAACAGATACGTAATGTACGAAAAATGGATGTACCTACTGAACAGACAGCCCTTGTCATAATGTTGGCCCTTCTAAAAAAAAAAAACAAAAAAAAAACGTCAATACAACATACTTTGATTTCGGAAGCCCAATACAGAAAACATATTGATATGTAAATGGGACTATAAGAGACAACACTGGTATACAAAGACAACAGAGAGAGGGAGAGAGAGAGAGGGGGAGGGAGCAAGGGAGGTAAATACATGTTTTTTTTTTAATTCAAACTTTATTTCATTTTTCGAAAAAAAAACTTAAACATGTCACTTTCTTTGGTAACAGAGAATGAGGTTATGATAAAAAAAAGTAGATTGAGAAAACATAATTGTGGAACCTTGGGGTAACAAATATGTTGTAATGAAAATTGACTGAAGTGGTATAGACGATATAACATTACACAAAATTTCGAAAAATGGAAGGCCCCACTAAAAAGGCAATGCTTGTAGAAAGTAGGCCCCTCAGGTACAGAATGTCAATAGAAAATGAACTGATGCAAAAAAGGGGGGAAAAGATGGGGAATAAAGTCAGAAAAACAAAAAAAGTCTGGAAGTCCAATAAGAAGACAGAGTAACAGACAGACACACATACACAGGCGAATGAATATCAAGCGAGACTGGGACGACAAAACTTATAAAGGGGGACTTAAATACAAGATAGAACGAGATAAGACTGACATTAAAGGAAGACAATACAACGGACAGAAAGGCAAAACAGATCCAGCGATCATCGTCAGGTCTGTGTCGAAAAAAAATGATGGAATGCGTGGAAAGGATACGGAAATATGGAAAAATAGAGAGAAATAGATGCGGAAGTAATACAAGTAGAATCGAATTTACTCTGTAAGTGACTTAGGACAACAGGGACGAGAAGATACGTGACAGTATATTATTGGTACTCAAAATTCTTCGAAAAGAAATTAGAATGAGCCAACAGGCTGATTCAATGATGTAGGAACATAACATTGCAATAAAAAAAAAAGACTGCGTTTTTATGTCATTATTCAGAAAGTTCCAATAAGTTGGGCCAGTATAGTTAAGTGTGTTCTTAGCAAGAATTGTTCGTAAAAGAGGTAAGTGAAATTTATTGGAACGTCGAGTGGGATAGTCATGGAATGATTGATTTCTTTGAAACATAGAATCGAAAATGGAGGGGAGTGAGTTGTTGCTGTACGTATACATAAATTGCCCCAAATTAAGTAAATACAAATCTTTAATTTTTAGCAGCTTATTAGCGGTAAATAACATATTTGAGGGGAAGGGTATGAAAGGGTAACTGATGACACGGAGAGCTTTCTTTTGCAGAACGAACACTCTGTCCAGTAGGTTCTGGTGGTTGTTGCCCCAAATTAAAACGCCGTAATTAAGATAAGGCAATATCAAAGACGAATATAACATAAGTAATGATTTTTGTGGGATATACGATTTCATTCTATTTATAACACCTATATTACGTGAGATTGTGTTGGATATAATTTATAATCAATATGTAACTTCCAGGAAAGTTCGTCGTCAACAATAATTCCAAGGAATTTAAAATGTGAAACTTGTTCTAAATGAAAATCATTCAAAACAATGGCTGTACTTAAAGTTTTAACAGTATTACTAAAATTCATATATTTCGTTTTTGGGCATTCAACGATAATGTATTGGCTCTTACCCAATCATTCACTTTTTGTAATGTAGTATTGACTTTTTGAACAAGAAAATTGACATCATTGTGGGCAAAAAATACACTGGTATCGTCAGCAAAATGGATAAAGGACAGTACATCGGATGCCTGACAAAAATCATTAATATAAGCAATACATAATTGTGGCCCTAATAAACTTCCTTGTGGAACGCCGAAGTTCACTTCTCTTATAACTGAAACATTGTTTTTAACTGTAACAAATTGTCTTCTATCTCCTAAATAACTCTTGAACCAATCCAAGGCCTTCCCACGTATTCCGTAATGTGATAACTTGTGGAATATCGTGCTCAACTGTGTCGAAGGCCTTGGAGAAGTCCGAAAAAAATAGTAATTAAATGAGAATGATTATCAATTGCGTGAGCTACTTTGTCAACAAAATATAAAAGAGCATGAGTTATATTATGCTTCTCTCGAAAGCGAAATTGAGAATTAGTCAAAATATTATGCAACTTCAAAAATATCAATAGTTCTCTTATAAATGAGTTTCTCCAAAAGTTTGGACAACGATGATAATAATGAAATTGGACGATAATTACTGACTTCAGATTTATCACCCTTCTTAAATAATGGAATTACTTTTGCCATTGAGACAGTGACCTGCAAATGTTTATCGGGAAGTACAGTTGTACCTTTGCAATGTGTTTTGGAATGTGCAGAAGAGAAGGAAAATGAAGGAATTTCGTAAAAAAGAGACAATACTACACTCGGGAATACGATCATAGCAACAAAATAACGGACACTATGTGATAAAAGTCCTATACAGGCTATCTCGATTTCATGGGATTATAAAATAACAAACATACACACGACTACATATAGGGCATATGTATATATATATATGAAGAGTTTGTTTGCAAAAACCGATAAGTCCATATTTGTCAAATGGAGATATTTGGGATTAAAGGTCAAGAAAAATAAAGAGAATAATAAGAAAATTTTTGCTTCTTTTGACCATAACTTCAAAAATGTACCTTTATATGTAGTGACCAATATATCATTTAAAAGGTATTATTTTGTATTTAATGACAGATGCCGTACTTCAAAATCTTCAAAAATGGACTTATCGGTTTTTGCAAACAAACTCTTCATATATATATATATATATATATATATATATACATATATATGTACATATACACACACACACACACACATATACATACACACATACATATATATATATATATATATATATATATATGAAGGGTTTGTTTGCAAAAACCGATAAGTCCATTTTTGAAGATTTTGAAGTACGATTTCTGTCATAATGTACAAAATAATACCTTTTAAATGATACATTGGTCACTACACATAAAGGTATATATTTAAAGTTATGGTCAAAAGAAGCAAAAATTTTCTTATTTTTCTCTTTATTTTTCTTGACCTTTAAGCGCAAATATCTCCATTTGGCAAATATGGACTTATCGGTTTTTGCAAACAAACTCTTCATATATATATATATATATATATATATATATATATGTACATATATATATATGTACATATATAGAACATCTACACCAGTATTCATTTTCTGTGCATTATCAAACAAAGAACGCATTATTAACACTGCAGTAGCGCTAAATTCCAGAAACATCGACGTCCCTGTCATTAGAAACAAATTATCCAAAGCTTTAATCCAACAACGCATAATGACGCAGACTGACAGTATTTTCATCGGAATGGTGTACTGTAACTGCAATACTGATATCACTGATATTGTGTATTCTATTGTTCATGATTGAAGGGGCGCCGAAATTAATTTTGACGATACTCGATGATGCAAGTGGGCGATGAGAGTCGGCTATGACTCGAATTGAATTGAAATATACGTTCACTGATTAAAATGAGTATAAAAGTACGTTCACTTCTCAGGCGCATTGCAAACCCAATCTGACTTTTCGAGCAAGCTGGAATCCAAAATGCACTGCTCGAGTGAGGTCCAAATCTAACTTCACTTGCCGAGCAAGGCTCAAACCCAACTCTATTTCTCGAGCACGGTGCCAACCTGATTTCATTAATCGAGCGAGGCCCAAACTCTATATTAGGTGAGAAAGGTACCAATCCAATATCATTTCTCGATCAGGATGAAAACCCAATTCCACTGGTCATGCAGACAGCACGGTGCACTATATTACTCTCCTGCCTGAGAGTACAGTTCCGTGGATCATGTAGATTTGATTGGGTTCATTCGAGTTGAGTCAAATTCACTGTCTGATTATAGTAATTTTCATCCAGTCACAAAAAAAAATAGTCTAATCCAGAAGCAGGACTAGAAGCTCGTCCTAAAGAAAGCAATATCTATGACATTTCGAAACGCAAAGAGTCTACATTAAAATAATACATAACGAGGAAGAAGACAAAAGGCGATAACATCCTATGAGCTGTAGAATGATAATGAATAGTCCCGTTCCAAGACACATTGTATGCACTTTTCGAGAACTACAAGGGAATATCCTTACAATGAACATTCTTTAATATATACTGTACACCCAATATTCTTGAATTATACAACACCTGTTCTATATGTGACAGTGCACCTCAAAACGAACATAAAGTCGCACCCACTTATGTTGCGTGAGGACTGAAAATAAGTGAAATGGGTCAACCTAGCCGAACTTGACTTTTTTATATTTTCTGAAAGAGCGGGTCTTCTTTTACATTATGCTAAAATTTGGTATCATAAAACGGGCAGGAAAGTGTGTGTGTTTTTTTAGCACGTTATCTCGAACATTTTTTTGCAGAATAGTGTGATTAGGTGTGTCTTTAGAATCCCTTTTTCATTTCTGAAAAACCTTGTCCACGTCTTTCAACTCTAATAACTTTTGAAAGGATAGTGCTACTGCTTTGAAAGTTGGCACTAATTATGGACAGAATGTGTTAATGAGGCATGCTTAATTTCAGTTTAATCTGATAATTCCTTCATTGTTGTTACTCTGGTGGTTTAATTCCTGGTTTTTGTCCCATTCATCGCACAGCCAGCACGGTTTGGTAAAGATTAAGCGCTTGAATAGACATTGTACTTCATAGCCTCTTTTCTCAGTTCAAACTTTTCCTGAGTTTGTGCTTTCTTTCCAATATTTAGATAGGTTAGGAGAGTCCATTTGATTTGAGTTATATATCATTTTAAAGCTTAAAGTCTGCTCTTTCAGAATGTGGTCTTAACTAAAAATTCATGTCTGGCGATTTTTTGTCTGTTTTGAGGTGCAGGGTCACATATACATGCATTATGGGTAGCTCAATTACAAATTCTTCAGCAAAGAATGTAAAACCGTCTAGCCACGAAATGTATCATAATTGGAGTACATGTCAATCAATTGAATCTGATACATTATCCTCTCTATTTTTTGGTATTGTTTATTATTGTTCAGTTACAAAGAAATTTCGATATGACGAAAGAAAACTGCCTGTCCCAAGGACTTCGACCAGCACGTGGATTCCACACTAGCGTGACTAGAATGATATCCCCCCCCCCCCATGTTTCACTATACAGTGTTATACGTCCCGTCCTCCCTTCGTACCGATTATTGCCCCTTCTTGCTGTTGTTTTCAGACTGGAATGTTGCTTCAATGTCTTCCTTCTAGCGTCCTTTCGTTCTGGTCAATGTTCTCATCCTCTTCCTTCCCTCACTACCTTTCTCCGCTTCTTCGCCCCACTCCCTTCCTTCGGTGGCTTGTCTATCAATGTCTACGAACTTTGTGACCCTTTTCTATGACGATTATCTTAGTTAATACATCTCTCCAGCAATGACTTTGTCCTCTGGGTTTGTTATCTTCGTTCTCTTGCATGTGTCCGTCGGCTTTTTTTTTTTCTGGTCCTCTCACGAAGACAACTCCATGAATAGTAACATGCTTCCGTTCCTGTTTGTTTCAGATTCATCCGAAGAATGTGAGATTTCTTGCCAATAAGCATGATAAACCTGGCCGGTTTTGTGGCTGCTGTCGCCTCCTGAGCGGTTTCCGTCACTGATTGAGCTATAATTGAAGCGTGAGAGGAGATTGAATAGAATGGTGAAGTTTTGTCAGATATTTATAGATGACTTTTAAATATTGTTCTGATTCACATAAGGTACCTCGAATACATGAACTCTTATTGTCGGTTTTGCTAGTGTTGATTCGCAACCTGCGTGATATTATCTGTAAAGTTCACTAACTTTGCCTATGAAACTTCACACTGCACATTTTACGCAAATATGCGATATTGCATGTCGTCGCTCAAAACAGCTTACTATTCACTGTTTACACTGCCTATATAATATCTTAAACTGAAGCTAGCAACCTATTTTTGCGCAAATCTGAAAGCACCAAAATAAGAAAGCTAATTCTATTTACATTTTGCGCAGGCAGCAGCGCATGTCGCGAAGATCTTGGAAAGAGATTTTTTTTTTTTTTTTTCAGCAACGACATGCGAGTTGAGGTCAATACATCGTTTTTGGGTAACCCACGTCATTTCCAAAAGTAGGTATTGCTAGATGTGAATGTTTCCAAACCATCATCTTACACAACTGATTGAAATGTTCTATGCCCGTTCTTTTATATTGGTTAACACATCTCTTCCAATTCATACTAAGAATTTACTAGTACTCGGTATTGTTGGAATGGAACAAATTATGTATTATGTCCTTATGTTTACTGATTTTTTTTTTTTCTTCTGGAGTTACTGACATTACGTCGTTAGATATATTGTAGGCCTATGCATCATTGTATACTTTTTTCAGTGTGACGGATATATCAAATGTAAAAGCATAGAACGTAACGTTGATGTATTTTTTTACCATTTTTGTCCATTTTTATCTCATCTTTACTTTTTCTTGTCTTCCTTCATTGATCACAATTACCGTATTGATATAATTATAAAAAGAAATAATTAATTGTACTGGGTTAAGACTGCAAATCGAAATGAATCTACATTTCTGAAATTATCCGGAAAACATGTAAAGTACACTACAAAGATTATACTGTCTGAATCGACTGGGAAAAGTATTCAACTCGTATACAATTAAATATAAACTATTTTTATTTGGCCGACTACCACTTCAGCACGTGTCTGGTAACGCTTTGCAATAATTCACTTTTGAAATCGCCCGTATTTCCTATTTCATGTTCGTACCTATTGTGACTTAAGTTTGAAACATTTTCGAAGTTGCCTCTAAAGGTGTGTCCTGACATGAAAATCTCAATGGGGCATAGAAAGCCACGGGCCAAATCTAGATACTTGTCTTCGTGCAATCTGGCAGACAAATAATGTCAAAAATTAAGTTTTGAATAAAAACGGGCGGACAGCATTTATGATCGACAACAATGCAATATATATATATACATATATATATATATATATATATATATATGTATATATATATATATATATATATATATATATATACATATATTCATTTATTTATTGGACGGGATCTTAAAGACGTATACTAGTGACAAACATAATGTCGAAATCACAGCAAGACACAGCACACAGTCTATACTGAGAAAAATATGGCTATCAGAAATAAAATGCAAGAAACTGTCTCATATAGAGGTTGCTAGATGAAATAGTTTGAAATGTGTGCAGTTTTTAACAGAGCATTTGATTTGACTTTTTTTTTTCTGTTTGTCCAGCTACGCAATGCTAGCTCATCATTACTAATAAGGTATAAGATGAAAACACAATATGAATACCTCTTTGCCTCCTCGATAGTCACTCATCAACTCGCTTAACGGCTCGTAATTGATGCTGATGCGTTCCACCTATAGCATGATGACCAACATGAAAAACGCACATATTCTATATACAATGTATATATAAATATATAATATTATATATATATATATATATATATATATATATATATATATATATATATATATATAACCTAAAATGATAAATGATAAAATGATAAAATGATAAAAACCTATAATGGCAATAGATCTCATGCGCTTTCCTCGCCAGGATAAAGCGTTTTTAGATCTATTGCCATTTTAGGTTTTTATCATATATATATATATATATATATGTGACCCTGCATCATAAAACCAACAAAAAGTCGCCAGACATGGATATTTACTTAAGAGCAGATTCTGAAGAAGCAGACTCTAAGCTTTAAAATAATGTATTACTCAAGTCAAGTGGACTCTCTTAACCTATCTAAATATTGGAAAGAAAGGACCGATTCTGGAAAGAGTGAACTGAGAAAACAGGCTCTGAAGTACATGGTCTATTCAAGCGCTTAATCTTTACCAAGCTGGGCTAGCTGTGGGATGAATGGAACAGAAAACAGGATGTTGGCCATTGGAACAACAGCAATGAAGGGATTATCAGATTAAACTGAAATTGAGTATGCTTCCTTAAAACATTCTGTAGATAAGCAATGCCAACTTTCAACGCAGTAGCATTATTTTTTTCGAAGTTATTGGAGTTGAAAGTGAAGAGTATGGAGAGGGTTTTTGCGAAATGAAAAGAGGGCTCTATGAGAAACACCGAATCACACTATTCCACCAAAAAGTGTTCAAGAAAAACTGATGAAAACACAAGTTCATATCTGTTTTATGATCACAAACTTTCACATAATGTAGAAGAAGACTTGCTCTTTCAGGAAATATGAAAAACTCAAGATTACTTAGATCGACCCATTTTACCTATGTTCAGTCCTCACACAAAATCACTGCTTGCGACTTTTAGTTCGTTTTGTGATGCACGGTCATATATATATATATATATATATATATATGAAGGGTTTGTTTGCAAAACCGATAAGTCCATTTTTGAAGACTTTGAAGTACGATCTCTGTCATAAAGTACAAAATAATACCTTTTAAATGATATATTGGTCACTACATATAAAGGTATATTTTTGAAGTTATGGTCAAAAGAAGCAAAGATTTCCTTATTATTCTCTTTATTTTTTGACCTTTAATCGCAAATATCTCCATTTGGCAAATATGAACTTATCGGTTTTTGCAAACAAACTCTTCATATATATATATATGTATATATATACATATATATATATATATATATATATATATATATATAGAGAGAGAGAGAGAGAGGAAGAAAGAGAGGGAGAGCTTGCTTCGAAAAGGAGCTAAATCCATAATTTTCAATGGATTAAGCGCCTTTTGGAAACAAGCTCTTCATATACCAGATTTTGATGTTCTCTATAAGGAAATCGTTTCATGACAGCATACTGAATATTTTAATTACGTGCTCTTACCAATATATGGAATGACCCATCCACCTTCAATGCAACTGACTGACAAATTGCCCTACATCGACGTAAATAAGCACTGTATCGATCAGTGTTTTAGTGGTAGCTATGATTAAAAGTCATGGGCGTATGTACTCGAGCGGGATTCGAACCCACTACCTCCTGATCTCCGGACAGGAGTCATCTCCACTAGACCAACGAGTTTTCGCTCGACAGCAAGTGTTGGTTCTACTCCTTACAGCATGCAGCGGGTACTTCGTAATTCTTCAAGATACGTACGTTCGAATCCTGCTCGAGTACGAACGCCCATGATTTTCTTTTTTTTTTTCATGGCTACTACTAAAACTCTGATCATTTCGGTGGTTATTTACGACGATGTAGGACAATTTCTCAATCAAATGCATTAATAACCCCTGAGGGAAAAATTTCAAAATGTGAACATCCAACTTCGTTGCAAAGAAGTGCTCATTTTGGTACAATTTCTTTTACAAAACTTTCATTGGTTGTCGATGGTTGGAACGGATTGGGAATACTCATGGTTAAAATGCTAATGTTTGAGACGTTTTCTTTATTTTTTTTTTCAAACTTTGCAACATCTTCAATTCGAATTTGGGAATTATGCGATTGTGTTTCATCTATCATGGGATTGGAGGATTTCGCATATCAATGCCATCGGAATGGCAAAACTGCATGGTGAGAAATATCTCGCTCACGGTAATTGATGCTCCCCACCACCCCCACCCCTCTCCACCCCTCTCCACCCCCCCCCCACCCATTTTGAACAGGACAGTGTTGGATGAGAATGACTGATTCTTACTCTATGGCGTGAAGCCTGGGAGGCAATTGTCGTGAAGAATGACCTTGGCAGGTTCACCCCATTGATACTGGCACGTGTAAGATGAGGCAGACGACACAGAAATTCAGCCAAGTTTGCTGCTGCTGACTCTGAGACCAATTCCCCCTCTGACTTGGTAGACTTGCTAAATATGTCAAGTTTGCTGATCTGTATCAGAAAGAGGAAAAAAATATCAGCCACAAATCGTTTACTCTACCAATCCATTTTTCTTCGTCTGTTTCTGATTCTCTCTCTCTCTTTCTTTCGAAATTTTCTGAGCATTCGTAACGTATCGTACACGTTACTGTGTTACAAAATTAATTAGTTATTGCTCTATGGAAGCAGACAACGAAATGGAATCCACTAAGTTGGGTCTTTGTTACGATCTTCGCGATGGAACACGTCGCAATTATGTTTATCAGTTTATAACATTAACTTACGATAAAAACAAACAAAGAAACACAAATCGCAATGTTAGTATTGAGATACATTATTAAGCAATTTTTATGCGACATGGAATTCTTGCAGCAAGGTAACATTCTCTATGACTATTCGTCAATGACAGCAGCATGAAACAATGTAAAGCCTGGATAGAATAAACCGTTTGACAGATGATTGCAAGGTGCATCATTGTTATTGTATGACTCGACGTCCTCGTAGAGTCATTGGCACCTGAGTAGACTTCGCGTTACGGTATATTGTTTCCGTCTAGAGTCAAATAATGAGTTGTGACTTACGAATTCCAAATTACTGCTCCACCGCCTTGCTTTTTGTGGTCTTTGTCAGGGAGGAAGTAATCACAAATACCTATCACATTTTCGCACACATTTTCGTCCAGTGTCATTCTCGGTTAGAATATCTTTTAGTATCTTACTCTATTCCATTTTATAGTTAATAAAGGATTCATTGTGCCGCATTATAAACTGTAGCATTGTGAAGTCGCACACGTAGGGTGCAGTGTTTGGGATTCCAAGATTTCAATATACAGTGTACTGTACGAGAAACAAAACTCATGATCCCGAGCACCTTATTAAAAAGAGTTTTACCGGTCTATAATATATTGTGATTATTATTTAGGCCTTATACGCTCCTTTAAGACGTGAAATAGGTACAGCCAGTGACGTCGATGGTTGTTTTTAAAACTAATTTGCTGTACGTTTCAAAGCTCCTGACATAAGCTATGTAGTTACATCATATTGGCACAGTGAACTTATATATACACACACACACACACACACACACTCACACATTTTGTGAACGAATGGTACATTGAAAAAACCGAGGTCCGTGTACTCTCGTACGTCAACTGCACGCAAACATTTAGATCACTCAAAAATATCTACCTGTTTATTTATTATAATTATAATGTCATTTATTTATACTTAACAAAACGATTACTTTTCTATTTGACTAAAAGAAAAACACATTTGCTTATTTGAAGCCAACATTAACATAAATCTTTAGTTTTGTTTAGTTCTTTCATTTATTTTAAATGAAATGAAATAAATTTAATTGTATTTGCTAAAGTCTTTGTTTGTTAACCCGACACATGTATGTTTGTCTGTGTGTCTGTGTTTTAGTAACAATATTATCATTTTTCTTCTCCCTTCCTGTTAAAAGAAAAAAAAAAAAACTTCCTGGGTATAGTACAGAGCCACCTGCACAAAGTTATCCCATTAAGGGAGCCCTCACTGACCTCACTTTCAATCTCTCCCTCCCTCCCTCTCCCCCCCCCCCCCCCTGCTTGTGCAATGTTTGTTTCATGGCAAAAATTCCACAATGAAACTTGTCTGAGACAAACATTGTATCATTAGTAAAGAAAAGAATGTGCAAAGCACAACCGGATAGGGAAAAAAAAAACAAAACAACGCATTGCACTAATGTCTTGATTTCCATACTTTTGTCACTGCATGAAAAACGGTACATACCTATTCTTTCGTTTATATATTTAATTTCATAAAGCTGACTTTGGAGGACTGGAGTTACAAATAAAATTATGTCAATATGAAGTAAAATATGATTTATTCGCTATCATTCGCTATTATTTTCATCTATATCGAAAAAAAAAATGCAGTCCTCTCCCAACACTACATCACTCATATCAATTATATTCAAATACTACATGTACATACCTGACATGATGATGCTAAGGTGGCGGCTGTTGAGAGGAAACTATCGGGCAAGTACGGACATTCCAGTCCGAACTTGAAAAGACGTGGCATAGCACACAACCATTGGGCAAAGTCTTCTCCCACCGAGGAGAGCTTTAGGATATCATCATCATCATCATCATCAAGACGTAAGTACAGATCTACAATCTGAAGAAAATAACGGAATCGAAATGTGGAGATAAAAAAGAGAGATTAATGAATGGTGTGAAAATGGCAAGAAGAAATATTTAAACACGCAAAAAAAAAAAGACCATTGCAGAGGTGTTATACACTTTACGATATGTTACAAATTAGTGAACTAATACTCTTCGGAAGCTGACAGCGAAATAGAATCCACTAAGTTGCGTATTTGATACGATGTTCGCAGTGGAACATATCGAAATGATAATAACCATTTCTAGTGTAAATAAGAAGGATTCATAACTTCAAAGAAAAACAAACACACAAACAAACACAAATCACAACGTCTAGTATTGAGTTACAACATTGAGCAATGCTATGCGACATGGAATTCTTGTAGTAAAGATAATATTCTCAATGACTAATTGTTAAAGACAACAGCTTGAAACAATGTAAAGCCTGGATAGAATAAACCGTTTGACAGATGATAGGAAGGCGTATCATTGTTATTGTATGACTCGACGTCCTCGTAGAGTCATAGACACATGAGTAGTCTTCACGTTACGGTATATTGTTTCCGTCTAGATTCAAATAATGAGTTGTGACTTACAAATGCAAATTACTACTCCACCGCCTTGTCTTTTGCGGTCTTTGCCATTAAGGAAGTGATCACAAACACCTATCACATTTTCGTCCAGTGTCATTCTCGGTTAGAATGTTTTTTAGTATCTTTACTCTCTTCCATTTTATCGTAAATGAAGGATTCATTGTGCCGCATTAGCATTGCGAAGTCGCACACGTAGTTTGAGATTCCAAGATTTCAATATATAGTGTACTGTATATGAGAAAAAAAAAACCCTCATGATCCCGAGCATTATTAAAAAGAGTTTTACCGGTCTATAATATATTATGATCATTATTTAGGCCTTGTACGCTCCTTTAAGACGTGAAATAGCTACAGCCAGTGACGTCGTTGGTTGTTTTTAAAACTAATTTGCTGTAAAGATCAAAGCTCCTGACATAATCTATTGTATTTGCATGATATGGGCACAATGAACTTACACACACACACACACACACACATTTTGTGAACGAATGGTACATTGAAACCGAGGTCCTTGCACTCTCGTACATCCACTACATGCAAACATTTAAATAACTCAAAAAATATCTACCTATTTATCTATTATATAAATTATAATGTCATTTATTTATACTTAAGAAAGCGATTACTTTTCTATTTGAAGCCAAAATTAACATGAATCTTTAGTTTTCTTTAGTTCTTTCATTTATTAAGAATGAAATGAAATAAATTGAATTGAATTTGCTTAAGTCTTTGTTTGTTAACCCGACACATGTATGTGTGTCTGTGTTTCGGTAACGATATCATTTTTCTTCTCCCTTCCTAAAAAAAGAAAAAAAAATCCTGGGAATAGTACTCTCTAAAAAAAAAAATCGAGTGAAAAATTCACTCTTAAAAGGGTAAATACAAAAAAGAGTGAATTTCGAGTGAAATTGGAGTGAATTTTGAGTGAAAATGTTCATTTTCACTCATTTTGGAGTGACGTCAGGGATCACTCCAAAATCTTCGAGTGATCCCTGACGTCACTCCAAAATGAGTGAAAATGAGCATGAAAAGCGGTCATGGTCTATTCTTTCGTTTATACATTGAATTTTATAATGTTGACCTTGGAGGACTGGAGTTACAAATAAAATTATGTCAACATCAAGTAAAATAGGATTGATTCGCTAAAGGTGTCACTTTATACACTACCCTACAATACAGACTCTTTTTCATCTATATCTAAAAAAAAAAAGCATTCCTCTCCCAACATTGCATCACTCATATCAATTCTATTCAAATACTACATGTACATACCTGACATGATGATGCTAAGGTGGCGGCTGTTGAGAAGAAACTATCAGGCAAGCAGGGGCACCACAGAACGAGCTTCGAAAGACCTGGCATAGCACACACCCATTGGGCCAAGTCTTTTCCCACCGAGGACTGACTTAGGATATCATCATCAATGCTGCTAAGATTGAAATCCAGATCTTGAATCTGAAGAAAATAACAAAATTGAAATGTGAAACTTAAAAACAGAGATTAATGAAAAGGTGTGAAAATGGGAAAGAGGAATAGTTGAACACGAAGAAAAGAAACCATTGTAGACGTGGATCGAAGACTACCATAGCTATGATGTAACGTGGCACATTTTAAAGCTATATGACATAAGATCAAGCTATATTATCTTTTTCTACTTAATCAACACAGTAATATGATTATTTTACGATAACACTAATAACGACGTTATTTGAAGCAGCAAAATGTACTCCTCCGTTTGTTTCTTTGTTTGTGTTTTATAAATAGGAGTGTACAGAACCAACCAGTTGAGTCAGTGGATGAAAGATGGCTTCGTCATTCCCTACAGTCCGTGATCCTCATACTTAATGGCAGTTAACATCATTTGCTTTTCTTTACCGTTCTTGGTCAGGTTCGGATCAATGCATGTATTGCCAGTCATAACGATCCACATGTACACCGAGTGAATCAAAGTAAAAATGATATTATAAAACATAATGAATAATGGGTGAAATTGTTAAAAAGGTAAGATGTGCGCACACAAAAAAAGGTGGGACAAAACTGAACGAAATAGTCGCAAAGTCTCCTTGAACAGTAACAAGACATGTAACAGGAGTAAAGTCGCGCCATATTTTATGAAGGCAATGAACATTTTGTTGAACATTGTTATTGAACATTATTGTTGCCTAATCAATAGGAATATATTGTTAGCGGACAATTTAACATAATAATGTAGCTATAAAATGCAAGCAGGATGCAACGTACTGTCTGATTTATTACATATCATTATTCGAAGCATCATATTATACCGAATTAACCAGGCTCCCCGACTTTAACTGAAAAAAAAAGTGTGATGCATACAATAGAATGAGAACATCAAAATTGTTTTTCAAGAGACACAAAACTTTCGAGCAAATAGCCAGTGAATTAAAGGAAGAGAACAATAAAGCAACATTTCTAATTTCCTTCCTTCTAATTCATCTACAATGTTTGTCTCCAAATGAAGTAATTCCCACATAATAGCGCCCTCACGCTGTATATTGATCACTTCTGTTTGTCTGTGACTGCAGTAAAACTCGTACAGTGCGCTGCTCCCTAGCAAGCTTCGATCTGGGTTCCTGGTAAATCTAATAAACGATCATTCTTATTAAAGCAGTTCATTATGCCAGGTCAACTTCTTTAAAAAAGTATAATATGTCGATATGGTTGCCTGACGCATCTTGCTACGTAACTTCCGAAAACTCATGCTGTCATGACGACATACAAATCATCTTCCAAGTCTGCTTCCTGAAAAAGAATAATTGTCATTGTGACATAAAATTTATCTTGCTATACAAATGTTTTCATTCATACATTGAATGCCATAATGCTGTGGAGGACTGGAGTTACAAATAATGTCTTGTCAATATCAAGTAAAATAGGATTGATTTGCTAAAGTAGTCATTGCACTACCTTACCATACAGGTTTTTTTTTTTTTCATTTCTTGAAAAAAAATATAAAGTCCTCTCCCAACACTACATGACTCATATCAATTATAGCAAAAAACGACATACCTGGCATGATGCTAAGGTGGCGGCTGTTGAGAAGAAACTATCGAGCAAGTAGGAGTACACCAGAGTGAGCTTCGAGAGACGTGGCATAGCACACACCCATTGGGCAAAGTTTTCTCCCACCGAGGACTGACTTAGGATATCATCATCACTACTACTGCTAAGACTGAAATACAGATCTTCAATCTGAAGAAAATAACGGAAAATGGGAGATTAATGGAATGGTGAGAACATGGGAAGAAGAAATGAATGGACACGAAGAAAAGAGACCATTGTAGAGGTAGGAAGAACACTACTATAATAAATTATGATGTAAAGTGCGGACATTCTAAAGCTATAGACATTAAGATCAAGCTTTATATTTTTTTACTTAATCAACAAACTGACATGATTGTGTTGCGATAACACTAATAACGACGTTATTGGAAGTATACAGTATAAAGTACTCTCCTTTTATACATATAATAGGAGTGAACAGAACCAATTGAGTCAGTGGATGAAAGATGGCTTCGTCATTCCCTATAGTGTGTGATCCTCATATTTAATAGCAGTTAATATCATTTTCTTTTCTACCGTTCTAGGTCAGGTTCGGACCAATGCATGTATTGTCAGTCATAACGATTCATATGTACACCGAATGAATCAAAGTGAAAATGATATCATAAAACATAATGAATAATGGGTGAAATTGTTAAAAAGATAAGATGACCCGTGTGCACTAAAAAAGGCGGTACAAAACTGGACGAAATAGTGGCAAAGTCTCCTTGAACAGTATAAAAGACATGTAAGAGGAGTAAAGTCGCGCCATATTTTATGAAGGCAATCTCCAAAGTAAAGAACATTGTTATTGAACATTATTGTTGCCTAATCAAGAGCAATATATTTGAAGAGTTGGTTTGCAAGAACGGATAAGTCCATTTTTGAAGATTTTGAAGTACGGTCTCTGTCATAAAGTACAAAATAATACTTTTTAAAATGATATATTGGTCATTACATATAAAGGTATATTTTTGAAGTTATGGTCAAAAGAAGCAAAACTTTTCTTATTATTCTCTTTATTTTTCTTGACCTTCAATCACAAATATCTCCATTTGACAAATATAGACTTATAGGTTTTTGCAAACAAACGCTTCATTTTTAGTGGACAATTTAACATTGTAAATGTAGCTATAAAATGCAAGCAGGATGCAAAATACTGTCTGATTTATTGCATATCGTTATTCGAGATATCATATTATACCGTATTAGCCATGCGGGCTCCCCGACTTTAACTGAAAAAAAAGTGTGATGCATACAATAGAATGAGAAAATCAAAATTGTTTTGCAAGAAAAAACAAAACTTTCAAGCAAATAACCAGTGCATCAAAGGAAGAGAACAATAAAGCAACATTTCTGATTTCCTTCCTTCTACTACATCTACATTTTGTACAATGTTTGTCTCCACATGAAGTAACTCCCACAGGATAGCGCCCTCACGCTGTATATTGATCACTTCTGTCTGTCTGTGACTGCAGTCAAACTCGTACAGTGCGCTGCTCCCTGGCAAGCTTCGATCTGGGTGCCTGGTATATAAATCTAATCAATATCATTGTATACAAGCAGTTCATCATGCCATGTTAACTTCTTTAAAAAAAAAAAGTATGTTATGTCGATATGGCTGCCTGACGTATCTTGCTAAATGTGACTTCCGAAAACTCATGCTGTCGTGATGACATACAAATCATCTTCCAAGTCTGCTTCCTGAAAAAGAATAATTGTCATGGTGACATAAAATGTATCTTGCAGTACAAAAGTCGTTTTTAAATGTATGCAAACGTGTATACCTGCAGAGACGATTACACTCGTTTAACAAGTACCCTTCACAAAATGTGAATGTCGTCTGTACATGAATTATACAGTCAATTCGACCTCACGAGATAGTATATGTCGTTATGGCGAGATGAATTATCTTGCTGAATATGATATGTAGTTACAGATGCAGTCAAATCCGTCTACAGGGGCCATCCAAGGGAAACAACAAAAGTGGCCGCTATAAACAGGTCTGTGGCCATTTTTAATATCAACACTTGCATTGTATTATAGCATAAGATACCGCGTGTTATTAAAACCAAAACCACAAGCAAATTAGTTTGCATGTGCAGCTATTATATGGATTGTCTGTGTGTGTGTGTGTGTACAATTTGCTTCATTGTATTGTTTTCTGGTTGTTGTTGTTGTTGTTGTTGTTGTTGTTTTTGTTTTTTTTTTTTTTTTGGGGGGGGGGGTTTGGCCTATTTCTGTTCTTTTGATTTCTAAAACAACATTTCGGGCCTGAGAAACCGCACTGGATCGTGCCGATTTACATGAATGGGGTTCACGAATGAATGTGAGGGATTGACGATGTGCGAAACTGACATAAGCAACACACAATACCCAGACAAGTGACCTATTTATTCAAAGGTATCTTAATCTTGTTCAAATTCTACGATGTTTTTAGGAGCTGTATCTTTGTCCTTGTAGCCTTTGTTTAGAGCGACATTACTAGAGCCTAGTTCTAGTCAAACGTGTCAAATTAGCGGTATTCAAAAGACGGCTTTTCACGGCAGAGAGCTGCATTAATTTTGTCAATCATGTCTGTGTGGTTGTGACTGAGATAGGACTCGGTAGAATGTACGCAATGAAAAAGAGAGCCAACGTATATCCATGGCTGACTCAACGGCTCAGCCATTTGTTTTTTATTTTTATTTTTTATTTTTTTGGTCATTGGCCGCGTTAGGCAGGTGACCGCGTTATAAAGGCTTTGATAAAGAAATTTCGTGCGGGGGATTTTTCAGTGGCCGCTAAGACAGGTTTGACTGTAGTTAATTACAACTTAAAATGCCATTTTACTTGATTGCGAGATACTTAACCTGCAAATGACTATCAAAACAAGAGATTAGAAATACTAAGAATAAAAGCTATCACACTTGTATCGACCTTTGCATAAAGACGCTTACTTACTTGTAACTTGCTCTTCTTTTGCATAATTGAAAAACGTGTGGAGCATCGACGATGTATGTTACGATGAGATTTAACCAAAAAAAAAAAAAAAATGTTTTTCCCCGCTCTCATCTTTTTTTTTTGTGTTATGGTATCGAGTTGCTGTCGACAGTGTTGGTTGTTCTCTAAAAATGAGGTTTTTTACATTGATATCCCAAGAGCATCAATTTTTCCAAATTTGATTTTGCAGTCAGAGAATCCGCTGAACGTATCCGTTGTTATTTCTTTTTTTCCTGATATTACATGTTCTTATAACGATAACGCTACCATGTAAACGCACAAGCTATCGTTCCTAAAGCATCAGAAAAGAGCGCATATAAACTGTTTTTTTTTTCAAACACTTCACATCTTGCACAATGCATCACCGCAATTTGTCCCCTCATTCTTCTCTTTCTTTCTCTTTATCGCCACTCAGTAAGTTGTAATTTAAATGTTATATTCTTTATGTTGTATTCTACATAGACAATAATTTCTGAGGCTATTGTCCTCGTCAAGCGTTTGCTTATGATAATGGTCTCCTGAATTCTGTGCATCAAGAATAATTTTATAATTTGTTTTTGAGCAATAAATATACTGTAACGTATGTTTGCATAAATGTATGCACCAATAGTTTGTTTAGTTCTATGTTGCATTGTGTCCGGGGAAAAAGTAAAATATTTGAATTAGTCATTTGTTTTAACTGTAAGATTCAAATTACACTTTACTCAATTAGTTTGTTCAATTGACTTTGTATTTTATTAATATATGACAAAGAAATTTAGAAATAAAATCAATCAATCAACCCCATTCAGTGGAAAATGACCATTCTCATCCCTTTATTCAAGTCAGGTGATAAATCTTGTCCTACAAATTATCGCCCCATTGCGATTTTACCCTGTGTTTCAAAAGATCTTGAAAATATAGTACAAAAGCAGCTTACAAGTTATTTAAAAACAAACTATCTGCTATCTACAGCACAGTCAGGCTTTCGAGAGAAACATTCTACCACCACTGCTTTGCTAAAAGTCACGGATGACGTTTTGCTCGCCATCGACAGAGGTCTTTACACAGGGTCAATCTTCATTGATTTGAAGAAAGCGTTCGATACGGTGGATCCTTTCATTATGTTGCAAAAGCTAAAGCGAATGGGGTTTTTCTGACGCTTGTCTTGATTGGTTTAGAAGCTATTTAACAAATCGAAAACTCGGAACATTTTTAAATTCTTCTATGTCAATTTTTTTTTTCAGATATACTCCATGGTGACCCACAGTGCTCTATCCTCGGGCCAGTTCTATTTGTGATTTATGTTAATGACATTGTCAGTCAAGTAAAGAATTGTTGCATTCACTTGTCACATAATGACCCTATCCATATTGAAAACGTTCTAAACAACAATCTTACAAGAATATTATGATTGGATGTGCGTTAATAAACTTAGTCTAAATCTCCGAAAGACTGAGTGTTTTTGTTATTGGTTCTCGCTCTTTATTATCACGCCGCAATGCCCTTCGCATAAAGTTATGCAGGCAGGCGATCAAACACAAACAAAGAGTTAAGTACCTTGGAGTTACACTTGACCAGCAATTAAAGTGGGATGTTCACATCAATACATTACTTGGTAAAGCTGGTAAACTTGTAAAATATTTTAGCCGACTTCGTCATATTGTTAATGATACATGCTTAAAACTCTCATATAATTCTCTTATACTCCCTCTGTTTGATTATGCCCATTTAATTTATGACTTGGCCTCGCTGAAATTATACTTCGCAAATAGAAAAGTTACAAAATAGGGCGGGTAGGATAATTCTTGGGATAAATCCATATAAGCATGTATCAAATCATGAAATCCATCGAATTCTAGACTGGGATCTTTTAAACGTAAGGCGCAAAAAGCATTTAAATTCCATGGTTTCCAAATGTCTCCATGCTTACAGTGCCCCATATCTTAAAGAATCATTTAACTTTATGTCCCGAAATTACTCTCTCCGCTCAAATGGTACCCTTTCATTGCCAAAACTCGGGACCGAATATTGTCGGAGAATGTCTTCGTACAGAGGTGCTTTCAGTTATAATGAATTACCTTCAGAGCCCAAGGGCTGTTTGAGTGTAACCAGTTTTAATAAAATGATTAATGTTATTCCGAAATACCTTTGATTTAAATGTGGCATAACATAAAATGTACCTGTAATTTGTATTCCCTTTTCATAATGTTCATATTTAGATAAATATCAAGCTTACAAAATAGGGTGGGAGGTTGGGGAGGTACTTAGGCCTAATTCTTGCTCCCTTCTTTTTAGAAATTGTTGTAAAGTTATACTAATGTTTGTTGTTTGATTTGGGGTTTTTCTTTTTCACATTCAATGTTTTCTATTCCATTTATAAGTTACTCTGTTCCTGGACCCCTCGGTAGAACAGCTGTATCGTGTAGGCACAGCTGAGTAGGGCAATCGAGCCGTATTTTAAAAAATCATTCTGTTGACTATACGATTGTTGTTTTGTTGTTGTTTTTATACAGAAAATAAATGGATAAAAAACAAAAACAAAAACAAATGATAAAAGGTGATTGCTTTTATTTTTTTTTTTGGATCAAAGTCCCCCATACAAAAGTCATTTTTATTACTATTTGCCAAATGACTTAGTTCCAAAACGGACACTTTGTGCATATTGTCTTATCCCTGGATTGCCATATAAACGCCCATTGGTTTAATATTGGCTTTATCGTTCGCCATTAACGTCAGGCTTTGAACTCTGCCTTTCATTTGGGGTAAGTGGGGGTGGGGGAATTATTTTTCACTCATTCACTTCTACACGGACACAGTGGCGAGGCTAGGATTTAGTTTCCATTTCGACAAGAGGTATTTACCCATGCATGATTGCCGCAAGAAATACTTACTGCACGTCATAATCCATTCGGTTTCTGACATGACTTCCCATTGTAGTAGAACATCCATTGTCGTAATCATGATAGTAAAGAATCGCCTATATAACTAGACCCGGAATTTGTCAAGACTGACAAATTAGGTAATCCGATCTTTTGAAAATCAATGATTTGAGTTTTGATCCCAATATAGGCATGACTATACAGGTTTCATCTGTGTTTAGGGATATTGGCTGTGTGATGTTTGGATACTGATTTTGAAAAGGGAGTCAGGTCTACCATCTATGGTACCAAATTCCGTTCACACTATAACGAAGATACAGAATGAAGTATATTTGAGCATTGAGCCCACTTTGCACAGCCAAGATGGCATCTCAGCAAAAAAGTGGTTATTTTGTGAAATGATTCATGTAACATGGTCTTTGCGTGGGCAAAATATTTGAAAGATACGACATGTATTCACCAAGATACAGGATGAAACATTTATGACCTTTGACCCTAATTTACATACCCAAGGTGGTGTCTGATGAAGTAGTTGTTATTTTATGAAATAATATACGTAACAGTAATTAAACATGTGCAAAATATGGGGGTGATAGGGGCTATTTTTCTTGAGTTATTGCAAAGAAAATTGGAAAAAGAAAGAAATGTGAAAATACATCGAAGATAACCTTTAATTTCAACCACGTTTTTGGACGTGATCCCGACACCGTATGAAAAACAAAGGGAACACGTACGATAGCGCAAAGTCTCAGCTACAACATATAAAAATCTGGGAGAAATTCACTGAAGGGTAAGTGAGCTAGTGTTGAATAAAGACAATCATGTCAATTTTCACATCTAGAAAATTCCCTCCCATAGAGATAACACGTCATGACGAAGATAAAGAAAGAAGTACATATGACCTTTGACCCCGATCTGCACAGACAAGATGGCATCTGAGCAAAAAAATGGTTATTTTGTGAAATGATCCTTGTAACACGGTCGTTACGTGTGCAAAATATGGGAAAGATAAGACATGTATTCACCAAGATACAGGATGAAACATTTATGACCTTTGACCATAATTTACATACCCAAGATGGCGTCTGATAAAGTAGTTGTTATTTTATGAAATAATGTACGTGACATGAAATAAACATGTGCAAAATATGGTTGTGATAGGGTACGTTTTTCTTGAGTTATTGTAAAGAAAGTTGGAAAAAGAAAGAAATATGAAAATACATCGAAGATAGGCTTTGATTTCAACCAAGTTTTTGGACGTGATCCCGATACCGTATGTAACACCTGGTTCGCTCTCTTAGCACAATGTAAATAAATACAATGTACAATTCAACGGTTACGTTTATACGTGTGGATGTTCCTCCTTTTAATGTAGGATTATCATTGGCAGGAGCAACAATATCTCTGACACATAATTCACATGAGGTTCAACGAGAAAGGCATCAATAAATATTCTCCCTAAAATCCTCCGAAGGCTATCCTCAGATAACTATAAACGGTGTCGTTTCGTTGGGAAATATCTGCTACTTGGGATTAACAGCAGAGCGTCCTTCACCAAGCATTAAACAAATCAGGGGGGGGGGGTCGCATCCAAAGAAAGATCCAAATTGCGCGTTATTGTCACTGATGTCTCGCGTGTGGACTATCGATGAGATGAATCCATGAAGAAAACCCTTGAAAGGAGGTACCTTGAAAGGAGGTGCATATACAACATATACAAATGCACTAAATAAAAGATCTAATACATACAGCGTGTTAATGAATAATTTGCTAAACTTCTTAACCAAGTAATTGTTACGTGCACTTATCAATCAAATAAGTTTATACTGACTATACAACAATATTATTCTATCAGCTCAAGGCAATCAAATAAACCATGAGGATTGAATATTGAAATAAAGCTCATCTTTATTAAACATAAAGTTGAACTACATGTATCATCAAAGCCGAACCTAATAAGCATGTGAAGTTGCATTAACACTTTCATGCATTAAATCAAATTTCATCACTCTGAATCATCATTGTTACTGGTGTTATGGGATATATTCTCTTTTTGCACTTATATAACCACATTAATCTGATTATCCATTCAGTTGTGAAATGGCATTATCCTATGAAATAAAAGTGTATGGTATTATGATTTCTACATTTGTCAGTCGTGCCAACCTCAAAATATAATCGCATTTCTTCTTAAAGAACATTACTAAAACAGAAGTATCTAGCTATGACTATTTACTTCAAATGTCACTCACTCTCAATTCTATTCTAATCATTATTATCACACATACCTACTATTGTATCCATCAGAACACTTAAACTACACACTACAGTGTATGGAAAATCCAACACTTGTTCTCCTACTTTATTGTTTCTACACAAGAATAATGCAACAAAACAATTATAATAGAATGGTAGTGGATAGCTACTCTCAGCAGGGAATGATTGATTACAAGGAGATGGTATGACATACGAGTATATTATATACCTATCAAGCCTGCACTGTATTTCACTACCAAGCACACTACAAACACCGTTCTTGTCAGCTTTGTCCTAAAATCGGGATGAAGCCTGAGCCAAGCACTAAAACAATCAAGTCCTTTCTCTCCACAGAGGCTGGCTCTCTCTCTCTCTCTCTCTTACTCTCACGCCCTATTGGTATAGCATACAAACCCACCAAACTTTAGCCTGTACTATTCAGACCCTAAAAGTTTTGCTTATCTTCAGCCATTACAAAGCACATGATTTAGCTTAAACTGATAAATCGTCTGCATGGCAGAGTTCAAATCTACATCATTTTCGTATAGCATGGTGTAGAAATAGCATAAATACATGAGGTTATACCACAGGTATTGTTCAAACTACACTATAAACCTCACAATTCATCTCACACACATATACATGGATATTGAGGCTGCAAACTGACAGCCTTGCTTGAGTCATTGTGTGAAATGTTCCATCAATTGAACATCCTAACTTTCCTTTACAAAGAATAAGTTTATCTGTCTATTATACTTTCACTTTGCATGTAAACTGAAATTACAGTAATCGCCATAAGGTTTATGACATGTAAAACTGGCATAATAGTGGTCTCACCTTGAAAGGAGTCAGCACCACGCCTTATTACATCCACTCTCTCCAACGTCCAAGGGGGCAAGAGGACGTGGCACTATGGGAACTCTATCTTTATCTCCCAAAATTTTGGCAGTACCGATGTTGGTAGGGGAAAGACGAATACGAGATGAGGAGAGACTTATGTACATTAGGGGTCTGCATCCCCGTGTAAAAGGAGAGGGGGAAAAGAAAGATAAGGACGGAAACAGGGACTGGAGGACAATGCACAAGAGGGCACGTGCATATGGGAGGAAGGGGTTGTGTGTGTATACACTGAGGTTGAAGACTCCAAACTCTGTGGTCTTCATCACAGACCTTGTAACCCGGGGTTACACTCTCTCCCACCAAATCTCGCACCGTCCCGGTGGAAGAAGGGGGGCATAAACAAAATTTACTTAGATACTTCAAAACATGATTAGCAATCTAGCTCGAATCAATAACCTAACAGTCTTTGTCTTAATGCAGTAAACAACCCTTCACGTTTTGGGCTGGTCGTAACCGAACAGTTCAGTGGTTGACCTCGTCCAAAATAGTTTAGTAGTTCAGGTGCCACACTCTGTCTGGACGACCTTCTCAAATGTGTATGCCCAGAAGACAACGGTGAGGGATTGCCAGTCTCACCACCAACTCCCTGAGCAACCTCGTTGTGGTTTGCAGTTTCCTCATTAGTGGCGATGTTTCTGCCTTCACCAGCTGGGTCTGGAGTAGTGGAGTGCGGATTTTCGGGAACGCCATTTAAAGCTGGGGAATCAGCTCTATCAGGGTAGATAGGAGTGCCAATAATGTCAGTAGTCTCAGGAACGTTGGTATCTCCAACGGCAGGTGTCTCGCCTGGTGAATCAATTTCTTCAGGCAGCTCGCATGTTGGACTTTGGACATCGAGAGGAGAAGGACTCTGGACTTCTTCTGGAGAGTCGTTTGCTATGGGAGCATCCTGCTCTGAAATCTCTTCAGAAGTCATTTTAGTTCTTGCCTCGGGGCGTTGCCTTTCTGCGGTGGGAACTCGATTTTCCGTGACGTCTCCCTCCCGGGGGTGTCTCCAGTGGCCTGAGCCTGAACATGCTCGGGTTGACCTGTTCTTTGCTGACCACGGGATGGCTGATTGGGGATCGTCTGGTCCCGAAGATGGTGTGAGGACAAAGGAGGTATGAGCCATCCGTCGCTCTCAGATTCACTCGATGGCGGGGCTGTGGTTGGTTGCGGGCTTCTATTGACTCGCCGCCCCCTCGCTCTGGGGCGCCTAGTGGTTGAAGTTCGGGGAGAGAGGACAGGTTTGTGCTCATCGTTGGGCGCATCTGTTGACCCAATGGGGAGAAGCAAGTTGCGGTGCAGCGTCAAAGTTTTGCCACCGGCTTCTGGCTGGACATCATATGTGACAGTGCACCTCAAAACGAACATAAAGTCGCACACACTGATTTTGCGTGAGGACTGAAATTAAGTGAAATGGGTCAACCTAGCCGAACTTGACTTTTTCATATTTTCTGAAAGAGCAGGTCTTCTTTTACATTATGCTAAAATTTGGTATCATAAAACGGGCAGGAAAGTGTGTTTTTTAGCAGTTTATCTCGAACATTTTTGGTAGAATAGTGTGATTAGGTGTGTCTTTAGAATCCCTTTTTCATTTCTGAAAAATCTTGTCCACACTCTTCACTTTCAACTCTAATAATTTTTGAAAGGATAAGGCTACTGCTTTGAAAGTTGGCATTAATTATGGACAGAATGTGTGAATGAGGCATGCCTAATTTCAGTTTAATTTGATAATCCCTTCATTGTTGTTACTCTGGTGGTTTACTTCCTGTTTTTGTCCCATTCATCGCACAGCCAGCACGGTTTGGTAAAGATTAAGCGCTTGAATAGACATTGTACTTTAGAGCCTCTTTTCTCAGTTCACACTTTTCCTGACTTTGTGCTTGCTTTCCAATATTTAGATAGGTTAGGGGAGTCCATTTGATTTGAGTTATACATCATTTTAAAGCTTAAAGTCTGCTCTTTCAGAATATGGTCTTAACTTAAAATTCATGTCTGGCGACTTTTTGTTTGTTTTGAGGTGCAGAGTCACATATACGGGCAGGGATGGATTCTTGCGTCCCACCACAACAAACGAATCAGGTTTCCATCGATTCGCCAGTTTGTGTGGACCTTTCACTCCTACATTTCGCACGAGCACCTTATCACCATTCTGAAGTTCTCCGCCACGAACTTTCAGATCATAGCGTCGCTTATTTGTGGCTTTTTTCTCCGAAGCCTCCTTCGCTGCTCGGTATGCTCGGTGAAGACCAGCTTTCAACTTTGAGACATACTTCACGTGGTCGAGGGCAGTTGTCCCATCTGGAAGTGTGTTGAACGTTACGTCGATTGGGAGTCGTGCTTCCCGGCCGAACATGAGCAGGTAAGGACTGTACCCTGTGCTCGCTGACTTCGAAGCATTGTAAGCGTGGACCAGGCTCGCTACGTGTTGGCTCCAGTTTACCTTTTGTTCATCTGTTTGGGTGCCTAACATATTGAGAAGGGTCCGGTTGAACCGTTCAGGTTGGGGGTCTCCTTGGGGATGGTAGGGTGTAGTGTGGGATTTCTTGATGCCAAGAAGTTGAGTAAGCTCCTTTATAACCTTGCCCTCAAACTCTCGGCCCTGATCGGAGTGTAGCCGTTGAGGTAGGCCATAATGCACAAAGTACTTCTCCCACAGAGTTTTCGTGACAGTGCGAGCGGATTGATCTTTTGTGGGAAATGCCTGTGCGTATCTCGTAAAATGGTCAGTTACGACTAGAATGGATTTGAATCCCTTTCCATCCATTTCCAAACCCAGGAAGTCCATACAGACCAACTCCATCGGTTGAGTTGTCTGGATGCTGTGGAGTGGTGCACTCCTAGTCGGTAGGGTCTTGCGGGCGAGGCATCTTCTACAGTTCCCTATCCATTTCTCAATGTCTATGGCCATCTTGGGCCAGGAAAATCTAGCCCGAATGAGGGAGGATGTCTTGTCAGTGCCCAAGTGTCCATGTTCATCATGAAGTCTGCGGAGTGCATCCTTCCTGTGAGATTCCGGAAGCACTAGCTGGTAAACGGGCTCGCCATCTTGGTCCTTTAGCATCCTGTGAAGTACGCCCTCAATGAGTTTCAGCTTGGGAAACTCTCGTGCCAGGATGCGTTCCTCTGGCGTCTTCAGGGTGCGTCCATTTGGCTTTCGACCAGCCTGAATCCAAGACGTAGCCTTCTTGATGGTTAAGTCAGCATTCTGAGCACTCTTCCAGTTGGTGGGGCTGGACATATTACTGACATGTGGGAACTCATAATCGTCGGGAATGGCTTCGGCACGTATGGAAAGGCAGGTTATCAATGGACTAGAAGTTACATGTGCAGAAGGTGTGTCCTCCTTGCTAGACACAGATATCAAGACGGCATTTGTAGATTCAAGACCGATCTGTTGGTCCGGTTCTGCCACCTCATTTCTTAGCCGAGCTTCCAGGTAGTTGAGGTCTGTGTAGTCATCTGCACCTCTAACCTTGGGCAGTCGGGAGAGTACGTCGGCATTGGTGTTTATTCGGCCGGGACGGTAGTGGATGGTTATGTCATAATTTGCTAGTTCTGACACCCATCGGTGGCCTGTTGCATCTAGTTTAGCTTTACTCAGAACATAGGTGAGAGGGTTGTTGTCAGTGAAAACTGCGGTGTCCTTGGCAAAATACAAGTAGTCCTTGAAACGTTCAGCAACCGCCCAGTTCAGCGCCAAGAACTCCAGCTTGTGGGCTAGGTAATTTCGCTCTGACTTGGAGAGGCCCCTACTAGCATACGCTACAGGACGCAGGTGTCCGTCGTGGTCCTGGCACAGAACTGCACCTAACCCATCTCGGCTGGCATCGAGTTGGAGGACAAACGGCTTTTGTAGGTCCGCAAACGCCAACACAGGTGCATTGGTTAGGGCATCCTTCAGGTGTTTGAAGGCCCTAGAACACTCTGGAGTCCACTTCTCACCAATGTTTGCTGAAGGTTTGGGTCTTCCAGCTTCCTTTGTGCGTCCCTTTTGTGATGTGACTGCAGTCAGTTCATGAAGAGGTCAAGCAATCGTCAAATTCCCCTTCACGAATCTCCGGTAGTATCCGGTGAATCCCAGGAAAGAGCGCAGTTCTTTCACAGTTTTGGGAGCAGGCCAGTCTCGAAGCACTTCTGTATTGCTTGGGTCTGTCCTCACACCATCGCCAGAAACTATGTGCCCAAGATACCTCACAGAGGTGCAGCACAGCCGACACGTCTCAGAGGAAATCTTGAGACCATACTCCTGTAGACGGTCGAGAACACGGAGAAGGCGTTCTTCCATTTCCTCCAGAGTTTTCCCGAAGACAATGATGTCATCCATATAAACCAAAACTTCGAATATGTGTGGCGCTCCGTCGGAATGAGTCAAAAGTCGCAAAAAATGAAATCGTAGTTATGCCTATAAGTGAATTCTACAGCCTCTAAGCTTTACACTGATATGTAATACAACTCATTTCGACATCCCTATAGATCATAAAAACGAATATTAACCACGTTTGTTATGTCAGTTGATTTTCTAAATAACGGAGAAAATCGCTCTCAAAGTTCAGGCTATGTTCATGCTCACAACCTGTTTCTTTCACGGGACGAAACAATACAACTGTCCTGCTTAGCGACGGCGTTTACGCTCCATCGCACGCACTACCGTATAAGGCGATAGCTTGGGTATGTAAGATAATCAACCAATCGCAGGACAGGTCTATCATTAACGATTCTGACCAATACGGCAGCCCGAATGTAAACTTCGGCGCGTTTGTGTCCGTGCCGCTGCCGCCGCATGAATGAGTCGGTACGCGTTGTGTGTCGGCTGCGTTGTGGTTTGCCGCAATTTTTAACTCACAAACAATAGGAAACAGTAGAAAGAAAAGAAGGCACGCAATGCGTCTTACGAGAAGCGTCTTTTAGCGAGGGCGTTGATCGCTTCCATTCTCCTCCCATGTTGTTGTCAATGGAAACTAAAGAGGATGCGTTTAGCAAGTACCAATACCTAAATAAAACCTGAGAACCTATTGTAGGTGGGCACGCAATGCGTCTTACGAGAAGCGTCTTTTAGCGAGGGCGTTCATCGCTTCCATTCTCCTCCCATGTTGTTGTCAATGGAAACTAAAGAGGATGCGTTTAGCAAGTACCAATACCTATTAAATAGAACCTGAGAACCTATTCTAGGCGGGGGTTCAAAAGACAGCATCGGTAGAAAAAGTTAATGAAGTTGATTAACGATAGTCGTCTTTTGAGATCGTGTTCTTTGCGTGTACTTAAAACCCTCAAATTACGCACATGGTCGTAATGTTGCAGAGCATCAAAAACTGCTTTCGCGTCTTTTCTGCTGCAACTGTATACAGCCGTAACATTATGAATTCCCGCCATATTAAAGGCACATTTCCTTTATAGGCGTCGCGTGCACAGTAATTATCGCTTATCACGCTTGCCAATGCTGCACATATTATACGTATCAGAAGCAAAGGTTGATGTAGGCTTGACAGCTTCACGTTGGGTTTAAAATGATTCTCAGTCACTTTTCTAATAGCATAGCATATAAAAAACAATTAACTTGTAGCTTAAGCGGAATTATTTTTTTTTTTTACATCACATGTGCAGTTACAATCTTTCTGCGTTTGAGAAGTGGATCATAAATAATGATACTGAAAAATATTCGGAATTAATACTTAGGCCTTCTTCACTTCGTTTTGTATTCACAAACCTTATCAGAAAAAAAAAAAAAAATGATTGTTTGATTACTTTCGGGTAAAGGAACTACCGGAAAGGAACCGCATTTAATTTTCTTGTTAACAAACCTAAGCTAATAGCAAACCATATTTCATTGTGTGATTAACGAACCTTCAGAATAATCAATTGTATTACCCCCCTCCCCCAAGGAAAAAAAAAAGCATTTCAATGTCATGCGTTGTCAATAGCGATAAAAGGCCCGTTTTTATTTCGTAGTGTGTCTCAGTACTCCTGTGCTTATTTCTAAGAATGTGCCTCTCTTAATGATTGCGATTGATGTTCAACTATTTCTTTCACGCGAGCTTGAACAGGAAGAAGCTATAAAATTCAGGCAAGGAGACGAGTTTTCTTCCATGAGATGCAATCATTAAGACACATCTATTCACGAAAGTTGTGTGATTGCTTATGTGCTAAAGAATTGTGTCCATTACATGAATCAGGCACTATACAAAACGGTTGAAATCTACTGAAAGTCGAACTTCGCTTTGTTTTTTGTTTTTTGTTCAATTTCATTTCAATTTTAAGCGGGGATAGACTAGAAATTAGTATGTCTATACTGGCAGGAGACATTACAGTTTTCCAGTACATGCTCCGCATTTAAACAGTCGCCATATTTTCGTGGTCAGAATCAGATAATGGACACGTGATATACTTGTATTATAAAAATGAAAATAGAAAACAACGAACACGCCATATGTACAAACATTATGAACTTCAATGAATTAAACTTACCTGTGATATTCTGCATAAAAAAACAAGCACGCCGACTAAATGATTTAATATAATTAATAGAGCACACAGCGATATCATGCATGGCAGATCAAATCAAGTTCAATTGGTGAGAAAGCTAAATGAAGTTAAAAAGTTGACTTCTTTTCGTTTCTCTTTCAATTCATGAAAACAGAATTACATTGTATATCTATTGAAGAAGATTGTCTCTGTTGCGAACAATCGCCATATATAGCACTGTTAGTCTCCTGCGCAAATCCGAATCCCTAAATACTTTAATTTTTGCTTGATAATGTAATAACCCTGCTCATAATTTCATAAAGGACTCGCAAATTCAAAGTTTCAAACCGTATACTAGAACATTATATTGTGTACGGTGTATTTCAAAAAACATTTTGAATGCGTTGCGTGTTAGCATGTTAATAGCACCAATCTGCCTTTTATTTTCCGTATACGTAAAGCGCACAGAAACGTAACCAAATGATACAAAATACAGTGAAATGCATTGTACGACGTGGTACTATCATTAGAAGTATATCCCATTCCTTTTTACTTTTATTTGCTTGAACCAAACCATGTGTCATTTTCGTAGCGACATCACTAGGAATTAGAATGTATGAAGATAATCGTTACTCATTTTTTTTTGGCGCTACTATTATAGCATTTACATTTTCAAACTTTTATTGACATGCAGTACTATGTTACTGTATTGTTACGATTACGAATGTTGGTTATGAATTCAAAAGACTGGTTTATTAATCGAACTACAAAGGTAATAGCTGTTTTGAAAGTAGTTCGATACAAGTTCAAAACGCGATCGAAGTCATTGTCATAGGGGGAACTGATAACTCTAGAAAACTTGTTTAGGCTAGTAAAGATTGCCGTATAGGCAATCTTTGTAGAAAGTTTTGACTTAGGCAGTCTATTGAGTATTTTGAGAAATTTGAAAAAGAATTATTTGTTTTGATTATGTCAAGAATTAGTTTGAACTATGAGAATAAAAAGGCGCGGTTACCCAAACAATGTCGTAGTTCGATTAGACAGTCATGATGGGTAAAGTGAATTCATGACTTGACTAATCCTTACTGAATTGATGATCACTTCTGTAAACCATCAGTTACAACTGTATGTCTTGTAATCGTAGTCAAAATTCTTTTGAGCGATGAGACGAAAACCAACAAACAAAATGCCGTGTATCATCGCTCGAGATTCCAACATTTGGCGTCACCCGACCAACAATAAGTGACAAATCAAATGGAATATTATGTTGTGGGATAGCAGACTGTGTTACGATTTTTAAATGTTTCGAGCAATTGTTTAAAAAAAAAGAGAGAAAATGAGGCAAAGTTCAAGAAATTAGAAAAAAAAGCACGTAAATGCAGGCGATCATGTTTGATAATCAAAGTAAGAGATTACAATCGGCCGTGCGGATGTATATGATTGCCTTATTTACATGTCTGATTTCTGTAAACTATGTGATATTTAAATTTAAGTTCCCTTCCCTCCTTGATAGAAGTTTTGTTGGTTTTTCGCTATAGGCATTTATTAGGAAACGCTGTAAAAACGACAACAAATGCCTACTATACATCAAGAGATGACCTATACATACATGAAACACAAAAAAAAAAAAAAAAATCTCTACGTTCTGATATAAATCAACTGCTTGTTTGTTTGTTTGTTTGTTTGTTTGTTTTGAATTACCATGGTCTTTGTCGGGGGAAAGATGAAGAAAAGTAATAGAGCGTATCACTCTCAAATGCGGATGATTGCGATAAGTGTGTATCCCCGCCCTTTCTATACAGATCTGTAAACGATTTAAGCTTGGTATGCTATTATAAAAGCCTGCATGTGTCACGCGGAAGAACTGATTCCATGATCACTTTTAGCCTTTCATAAAATTCACGTTTTAAGATGGTAACGATAGCTTGTAGGAGATAGAGTAAGTTAGCGTCACTGACTGTGGTTCTGAACACAAAAGGAGACTGAAAAATTCCTTTACAAATTAGCAGACATAATGCCGATCCTCCAACACTGTTGCTCCATAATCAATTCCGTCATTGATTCTGCTATCAATGGCGAAGAAAGAATACTGGTTGCGTGATTATCCACCCCTTGATAGCAGGAAGTTTACCTTTCATTGTTTAAGGCTTCGTTGATGCGGGGTTTACTCGGATACAAGGCTTGAACATTGCCGTCCGAGTTCTTTCATTCGAAATTCCTCAGAATACGCAATTCAATGGGCAATTAGCGCTGCTTATTGGCAAAGCTGTTAGCCAACCCAATTCTTTGCAGACTTGACCTCTCACATGTCAGCTACACGCAATACACGGCAAACAGCTATCATTACAAACATTCTGATTAAAAAACAAAACAAAATGAAGGAGCACACTTTTGAGTAGCGACACAGCTTTCTGTCCCTTTCTCAAATAGGTCCTACTTCTAAAAAAATACACAGATGACTAGAGTCAGAATATCCTCCAAAGGGAACACGAGTTATCTGGGCATTAATAATGTTTGTCTTCCGATTTCTCTCCATGCCGTCACGGCCCAAACCATTATAAGTAATAAGGCAATAAGTTTCATTAACCAGGGAAATAATAGTACGCATTACATACATTTGGCGAATTATCACACAAATTGTCGACTTTATAAAAACGAGAATAATTGACAACTTAGGCCCTACTATATCTCCAGAGATGAACTTTAAACAGCAAGTCACATACCAGGGAACGAAAGTTATGATTATTTGAACAAATTCATTAATGAGGCCAATTAATAACCGTTGTAAAAGTACACACACGCATAAAAAAAGGTTTCGAGTTCGATATGTGATCATTGTATCAGCTCATAGATAAAGTATCATAAATTTTGCGTGATCGTTCGTTGGAATTATTTTTTTCAGTGCGATTTGTGCGTCATGTCAATCACCACTCATTGAAATGGAGTGCATGTATCAAACGAAACTCGCTGGTCATGCAATCAATAGCCTTGGTCAGCTCACTATTATTGCGTAATTCTATAGCCCTCGCCGCTTGGCCGCCGACGCCGCCGCGCGCACCATGCTTTGTTTTGTCTTCAAAGGGGTCAAGAGCAATGCCTCATTAGCATACACCCTAGCAACGGAGGCGGAGTCTCGATCTGGCAAGAACAATAGGTGCGAAACGCAACGCAAAGGCGAGCGTTCGAAAAAAATGTAACCGAAAAAAATTGTCTCAGAAAAACGGTGATTTGGGACACTTGTACTCATTTTCACACGCTGAAATTTTCTGTACAAACAGATAAAACATAAAGGAATCAAAATCCGTCATAAAAAAATTTTGACCCGAGTAGTGCTTCCCCTTCATTTTCGGCTCATTACGGGAAAACTCCCCGTGCGACTTATGACTCATTTTGTCGGAGCGCCACACATATATGGAGACCCGACATACATCGTTCCATCAACGGCTGAAAGGTAGCGGGGGCTCCCTTCACTCCTTGAGGCATTCTTTCGAACTGAAAGAATCCTACTGGACAAATGAACGCCGTCTTCTCTTTGTCGCAGTCTGCCATGGGGATCTGATAATACCCCGACTTCAGGTCTATCACAGAAAACCATTGGTTTCCATTGAGGGCATCAATTGCTTCCTGGATCAAGGGGACAGCATATTGGTCAGGAACAGTTCGAGAGTTCAATGTGCGATAGTCCACACAAAGATGGAGACTCCCGTTCTTTTTCCTGACGAGGACGATTGGGGAGGCATAGGGGCTCTTCGAATCCGTTATGATCCCTGCTTGGGAGAGCTCCTGCAGGTGGGCCCGTAGATCCACCAAGTCGGAGGGAGCTACCCTTCTCGAACGCTCTTGAAAGGGGGTCTCATCTGTTAGTCTAATCCGGTGCTCTATTCTACTCGTCACTCCATAGTCTTGGTCAAAGAGACAGAAAACACGGGACCTTTCCTGAAGTTTGTCAAGCAGACGATCCTTTTCCACCTGTGGGATGGGTCCCCACTGGATCGGTAACTGCTTGACATCCGTCCTAGTCTCAGCAGGCATTCTTTGGTAGATTGCCGCACAGACAGCGCTGACTTCGCCCTCCTTCTCTATCTGGCAGGCTTGGTGCAACGATTCGAATATTCCAGAATTTGTGCCTACCACCACAGGATGGACAGCTGTGTTTGGATTGTCTGGGATGACAAGTGTCAATGCATGAACACGTTTGGACGTCCCTGAGAATGATGGGTCAAAACCGAGCTCGATATGCGTGTATCCAATATATGGTATATGACCTCCCCCACCATGCTATAGGATGAGGTCTTCCAATGGCAGAATCTCTTTGCCTAGCTTCTTGCTAAGTCCTTCAGAGAGTAGGGTAACTTGGGAGCCACTGTCCAAGAGACACTTTGAGGGCTGTGGTTCTCTCCCCCACCAAACCATCAGGAACGTCTCCTTGACTCTTACTTTCTGTATCTGGATGAAGTTCGTTTACTGCAGCTGCTGGGAGAAGGTCTGGGGAGCTTGAGATGATCCGGGCCCCTGATTGCTCCGACTCCGGCGCCCTTGCTCGTTTCCCTGCAGCTGATTGATATGTTTCAACAACTTCTGGTTCACTGCTGCTAAGTCGGGAGGGTTGGGACAATTTCTGCGGAAGTGTCCATCTTGACCACACTTGTAGCAGAAGTCAGGGAGTTTGGTTGCAGCTTGGGGTGTTTGGTGGGCGTTATACATGGCGATATTCGGCAGTTTCACCGCAGCCATCTGCTCTTCCAATCTTGCAAAGCGAGCTTCCATGACACCTGTAGATGGCTCGGCGAGGGCCTGCAGGCTCCTACTCCTGGTAGGTGTCCTCTACCTCTTTTGGGAGGCCTCCTCCTCATATCTCCTCACTCGACTGAGTAGATCTTTGAAGAAAGGCGGGTTTGGCAGATAGTCCCTCAACCTAAGGCTTATGAGAAGCATCTCATCGTGAACGGCCCTGATGAATTTTTGGAGTCTCAGGTAGTCTGCTCTCTCTGGTTCTGCTCCCCCCTTTCGGATGGCGCGGCGGAGTACCACATTAACCCTCATTAAGAAATCTGAAGGTTTCTCACGCTCCTGTTGCGCGGTATCATGAAATTTCAGCAGGAATTCCTCTCCACTCTCAGTGGTGCCAAAAGCAGCGTCTAGAGCAGAAACATAGTCTCCAGCCGAAGCGTGAATGTTATAGAGCTTCAGGTCCCTCACTATAGTCGAAGCAGGTGGTCTGAGAGCCTCACTTATCCTCCTTCTCTTCTCCACCTTTCCAATGCCGGCAGCCGTCCACTCTTCCAGCTGACCCTCTGCCTGATCCACCCAGATGTCGAAGGGATCTTCGTCCTTGGCTGACGGAGATCCAGAAAAGGGTCGCAGTTTCCTGTACGTAGCAGGGATACTCATGGGTAAACATTGAGTTGCCGGTTGATGTTCGTACGGAGAGGCATGTTGATGCTCCTGACTCGATTGTGGTAAGGCGGATCTGTAATTTGAAGATGAGGGAGGCTGCAATGGGGCAGGATCTGCCATCCTCAAGTTCCTCTTGGCTTCAGCAAATGTCACTCGTCTTGATGAAGGTCCGGCCACATCAGTGAGTAGCGCCAAGAAAAACGGTCTAGGTGCCCCATGTATGTTCAAGTGAATGTTTTGGTCCCGCATCATCACTTGGGAGGACTTGATTTCCAGTTCCACGAGGAGTGCTACAGAGGGAGACTGGATGTGAGACTGACGCTTCAAACCATGCCACTCCGAACACAATCTACCACCTCAGACAAGGCAACTATTAGCTCATCTGTGGTCACACCATCCACCTCTTCCCCAATGAGTAATAACGCCATATCAAGGGCTATATCTTCCTTCTTACACAAAGCCTTAGCAGGGGCAAGAAGGTTTGATTTAAAGTCAGCCATAGTCTATCACGATGAAATTCAATGTAATAGAAATCAGTACAAAATTCTGAGAACATATACTCCGTACAACTACAGAATATCACCTGTTTATTTTCAGAGGAGGTCGCTTTGACTTGCTCGATAAATTGCGCACATATGCAAAATACATGTAAATACTGTTACGGAGGTTAACTTGGCCTAGCGAACCATCATAACCACCAAAATACCCAGACTCTCAAACAAGGTGTTTGGTCGATCTCGGTCATCTTGTCGAACTCTTTATTTACATATTCCTCCGCGGAACTATAAAGAAATGACAATACAATGTACATGTATCCATAACACTTCCCCCCTAAAAGAGTGCATTTAACGTTTTAACACAAATGGACTCTATGCACAATATTTTGGAACAGCATTGTACATTCCTCTTCCAATTCACCCTTATAAATCCATGCGTTTGCCATGGTTGCATCATTATAAGAACACATAAATAATGTATGCTATGGCTATATCATCATCACAACCTGTGATAAAACATGCACGACTTTAGTACCATTCAACGTGTACCAATCTAACACTCTCGTGAGTTACTGCTGCTTGTGAGTTACAGCATACTAGAATTGCATGTAGTTGTGCAACACTGAATACTGCAATGTTAACTTTCTCAACACCTTAACCTTTATGCAATCATGTCATGCATACAAACAATACACGTTGTACCAAAATCAGATGGTTTCCTCATTAGAACATACATATAAGTCAATTTTACACTGTCATAATGATTAACCTGTGTACGAAGATCATAAACACGCCATCTCTTCAAGAAGTAACTGCATATAATCCAACTGATGTAATCATATACATCATATTACCTACAACCAAAACATCATATTCCATGATATGTGACTTACATATACCTGTATACGTTGTGTCAGCATCTATTGAAACGTTAAAACATCAACAAATGTCATATATCCTACTTATGTTTCTGAAAACTTTCCTGTCAACATACAAAACACAAAGAGTATGACCTGCCTGACAAAACATCAAATGAACCTGAATGAGATATACTTGATGATAACCTGTGTGTACACCTAAACTTAATAAGTGAGTGTATACCTGCCTGTATACATCCTGGTATAACACAGTCAGCTTAAATACATGCTTGTTGGTATGTTGGATACACTGTGAAATACTGAACACCTTTGCCAAGGCTATGATTGAGCTATAATAATGAGCAAAAGCTTTGTACATGTATAACTTTATAATTTCTGTACCTGATAAAGTATACATGCTAATTAAATCCAAAAGGCAACATCCAATAAACTTAGGGTGTATGCCACAACAAATTTACCAATACCTGTGCATGTACAAGTATGAAACTTCAAATACCTGAACGGTACCTGCATTACTCGATACATAAAATTCTCTATCCAAACAGCGACACTACCTGTTTGAAATCATTTTACCAGCAACTCACATTCTTGACAACTGTTGATGACTAGCATAACTTAAAACAGCCTTCATCATGTCTACTTTTGGTAAGTGACTCAAAGCACAAATATAGTTTGCTGTGTTTCCTTATTAACACAAACATGTCTGAAGATACTTCCATGTTGTTATTTACACATTCAAAATGCCATTCATGCTGTTGGCATCACAATTATAGTGTATGCAAGATGCATACATGTACCACTTGTACATACATGATGTACACACACTGTCCTGTGTACTTGCAAAACAGAATTACACCTGTTTAAAGTGTCACAAACATAAAATACATTTGCACAATTGTTGCATCTGGCAACAAGACAAAATATTGAGATGTCTCAATTAAGCACGAGAAAGGGCGTCTGCGACAATGTTTTCCCTTCCGCGAATGTGCTTAATGTCAAGGTTGTACTCCTGTAGGATTAAACTCCATCGCATCAGTCTCTGGTTTTTGTTTCTCATTCTGTTGACGAATGTCAGTGGGTTGTGATCAGTCCACACAACAATCGGTTGAGTTGTGCTGCCCACGTAGACATCAAAATGGCTGAGCGAAAGAATTAACGCGAGGGTCTCCTTCTCAACGGTAGAATACTTCCGCTGGTGCGCGTTGAACTTCTTTGAGAAGTAGCAGACCGGTCTGTCCACCCCATCGTCATCAGCTTGCATCAACACGGCACCTGCTCCGACATCGCTGGCATCGACAGCTAGGCTGAAGCCTTTCTTGAAGTCCGGCGCTGCCAATACAGGACCACTTGACAGGATTGCCTTCACTTGGTCGAAGGCAGACTGGCATGCTGCTGACCACTGGAACTTCACATTCTTCCGCAGGAGATTGGTCAAGGGTGCCACAACATCCGAGAAGTTATGGCAGAAGCGACGGTAGTATCCGGCCATGCCGATGAATCTCATCAGCTCCTTCCTCGTCTTGGGAACAGGGACATCTTGGACTGCTTGGACTTTAGCCGCTGCGGGACGAACTCGACCATGACCAACGACGTGACCAAGAAACTGCACTTCACTATGCCCAAACTCACTTTTCACCAGGTTAACTGTGAGACTGGCAGCCGACAACCGCTTGAACAACTCCCTCACCGTTCTCACATGGTCATCCCAAGAATCGCTGTAAACCACCACATCATCGATGTATACCTCACAGCCATCCAATCCACAAATCAACTCATTCATCATGCGTTGGAAGGTAGCCGGGCGTTTTTCATCCCAAACGGCATCACGGTATACTGGAAAAGGCCCTTTGAAGTTACAAACGCAGAAATCTCCTTTGCTCTCTGTGTTAAAGGTATCTGCCAATACCCTTTCAGTAGGTCAAACTTGCTTACATAGCTCGCTTTTCCAATACGATCGATGCAGTCATCGACTCTTGGAATAGGGAAGCAGTCCGATTTGGTACATGAATTCACCTTCCTGTAATCCGTGCAAAAGCGATATGAGCCATCCGGCTTGGGAACTAATACACATGGTGAACTCCATGCACTAGTGCTTGGTTCTACAATGTTATGTTCTAACATGTACTCCACCTCACTCTGCAAATACTGCATCTTCTCTGGGTTAGCACGATAAGGGTGCTGCTTGATGGGATCTGTCTCCCCAACATCCACATCATGTTGCACCACACTTGTGCGACCAGGAACATCTGAAAACAACTCCGGAAAATCTGCAATGATCTGTTTCACATCATCTCTCTCACCATGGGACAAATGACCCAATTTCCTGTCAAGATCACAAAGTGCATCCGAGTTCTTAAGCTTCACACTTGAAAACTTCCTTTCTAGTTCAGCACATTGATCATCTGTTGTGTGATTCAACTCTTCTCCAACCACACACATGAATGGCTTCACACTCTCACCTGCACTTCTCTCAACATCAGTTTCATCTACAGGCTGAGACTCATCTCCTATCTGATGTGATTTTGACGCTGCGTTTCTACTTACTTCTACATCATCCATCTGACAGAAGAAACTCCCTTCTAGACCGATATCCCCTGGACTAGCCTTCATTTCAGACTCCTCTGATTTTCTACACATGGAACGTGTGACTACACAAGCTGGGAAAACTTCAGGAAATTCCTGAACCAATGCAGCCGTCTCATTTCCTTCTTTATCCAAAGGGACTGCACTGACCACTGGAATAGTCACTTTGTCTCCTGCAAGATCATTGCCTAATATCAATGCTACACCATCCATAGGAAGTGACTTCCTAACACCAAGGCTCACCCTTCCTGAAACTAGGCCTGACTGCAAATCGACTGTGTGAAGAGGGGCTTCAACGTAACCTCCTTCTACTCCTTGTAACAGTACATATTTGCTTCCTACATACCTGTTTCCATGACTATGAGACAAAGTATACTCATCAGCCATTGTTCTAGCTACCAACAAAGTTTTCGCTTTTCGTTCCTCAATATGCGAACGCACCTCTTGAGGTAGCGAACTCTTAAACTCCTCTAGTAGAACAAGTTCCCGCAAATCTTCAACAGTAGCCACACCTACTGATTGCAGCCAACGAGTGAAGGTAATTTCCTTCACTTTTGCAAATTCTCTGAATGACTGTGAATCTAGTTTTCTACTATTCCTGAATTTTTGTCTGTACGCTTCAGGAACCAAGGCGTACGCGTTCAGAATTGCCTTTTTTACTGTTGCGTAATGATGAGCCTCTTCGCGCGACAGTGAAGCATAAGCATCACATGCCTTTCCCTTTAACTTAGTCTGCAAGAGATGAGGCCATTTTTCTTTCGGCCATTCCATGCTATCCGCCACTTGTTCGAAGTGCAGGAAATATCTATCCACATCTCCTTCATCGAACTCAGGGACCATTCTGACACTTTTGGCGATATCAAAATGCCCACCACTGACGCTTACACCATACTCTCTCTCACCAACTTGACGAGCCCTTTCTAGATAAACCCTCTCTCTCTCTAACTCAATTCTCGCTTTCTCAAGTTCAAGCTCTTTCAGACGTACTTCTACACTCCCTTGCACATCACCAGGGGGACTACCTGATATGCTACGCAATGCCTGGAGGGGAAATACTTCTTCATCTACAAGAAATGTGACTGTGTGCTGTGTAATCTCTGACTTTTTCATTGTGCTCTTCACAACAGGAACCTTGTAGTTTTCTGCAACACGCAACAAATCAACCTTTTTTAAGGTTAGCAACTCCTCAACTGTGGGTGAATCCACAAACTTCTCAATGGAAAACTCTTAATCTTTCTCCATTCTGCACCAGTAATGTACAATTAGTAGTGCTACAAGAAAACCTGACTATCACCAGCCAGCCAGCTGAAAAACTCTTTTCAACTGAAGAAAACCAGTCACACTATAAACAATAACCCGTATGCTATACCACACACGACCCGACTGGGAATAACCCGTATGCTACACCACATACGAATCGACTTGAAATAACCCGTGTGCTCATAAACAACCACACACGAACAACAATGGCATAACCCGTGTGCTAAACCGCACACAAACCACCGTGGAATAACCCGTGTGCTATACCACACACGAACCACCGTGAAATAACCCGTGTGCTATACCACACACGAACAACCGTGAAATAACCCGTGTGCTATACCACACACGAACCACCGTGGAATAACCCGTGTGCTAAACCACACACGAACCACCACGTACGGGACCAACGACCAACGTTTGACCAACGCTTCCACGCAAACACTACACACGCACAGCGTATAACCGGACTAAACCATCCTCAACACTACGTACGTGCCAAATTAACCCTTTCGATCCCGAAAGAAATACGACCGTGAGCTTCCCCCACGCAGACACAGAGAGACGACCGATTTACATCAAAATGTATAACATATCACTCGATCCGCGTCCACACACACACACTACGCCATAAACACATCATGCGTTCTCAAATTGTAAAACCTGATCATACAGTGAACTGTAACAATCACGATGCAAACTACATACAATACTGTACGTAGTTGCGCGACGCGACGTAAACTGTATCGCGATCGCCCATGTCCACGACATAGCATAGAGTGCTACACCACGCTACTCACCGAAATTCCTCGGCCAAGCGAGAACGAAAAACACTCCTGGGATCATATCAAACCCGACCAAATCACCTAAGTCCGCAGAAACCCTGCCGAACTCGTGTGACGTGCCCCCAATTTGTTACGGAGGTTAACTTGGCCTAGCGAACCATCATAACCACCAAAATACCCAGACTCTCAAACAAGGTGTTTGGTCGATCTCGGTCATCTTGTCGAACTCTTTATTTACATATTCCTCCGCGGAACAATAAAGTGCCCAGAAATGACAATACAATGCACATGTATTCATAACAATACCTCCTTAATGTGATGTACTTTCTTTACAATACAACACTATATCATTAACATGCGCTGGTGCTGGCTCCTTTACAAATAATCAAATAACAAACATTAAAACAATGTGTAAATCGTATACAGATTGTGACAATTCACATAACACAAATCTAATCGAGAGCAAGTCCTGGCAGGGTCGCCATTTGTAACACCAGGTTCGCTCTCTTAGCACAATGTAAATATAAATACAATGTACAATTCAACGGTTACGTTTATACGTGTGGATGTTCCTCCTTTTAATTCGGGATTATCATTGGCAGGAGCAACAATATCTCTGACACATAATTCACATGAAGTTCAACAAGAAAGGCATCAATAAATATTCTCCCTAAAATCCTCCGAAGGCTATCCTCAGATAACTATAAACGGTGTCGTTTCGTTGGGAAATATCTGCTACTTGGGATTAACAGCAGAGCGTCCTTCACCAAACATTAAACAAATCAGGGGGGGGGGGTCGCATCCAAAGAAAGGTCCAAATTGCGCGTTATTGTCACTGATGTCTCGGGTGTGGACTATCGATGAGATGAATCCATGAAGAAAACCCTTGAAAGGAAGTACCTTGAAAGGAGGTGCATATACAACATATACAAACGCACTAAATAAAAGGTCTAATACATACAGCGTGTTAATGAATAATTTGCTAAACTTCTTAACCAAGTAGTTGTTACGTGCACTTATCAATCAAATAAGTTTATACTGACTATACAACAATATTATTCTATCAGCTCAAAGCAATCAAATAAACCATGAGGATTGAATATTGAAATAAAGCTCATCTTTATTAAACATAAAGTTGAACTACATGTATCATCAAAGCCGAACCTAATAAGCATGTGAAGTTGCATTAACACTTTCATGCATTAAATCAAATTTCATCACTCTGAATCATTATTGTTACGGGTGTTATGGGATATATTCCCTTTTTGCACTTATATAACCACATTAATCTGATTATCCATTCAGTTGTGAAATAGCTTTATCCTATGAAATAAAAGTGTACGGTATTATGATTTCTACATTTGTCGGTCGTGCCAACCTCAAAATATAATCGCATTTCTTCTTAAAGAACATTACTAAAACAGAAGTATCTAGCTATGACTATTTACTTCAAATGTCACTCACTCTCAATTCTATTCTAATCATTATGATCACACATACCTACTATTGTATCCATCAGAACACTTAAACTACACACTACAGTGTATGGAAAATCCAACACTTGTTCTCCTACTTCACTGTTTCTACACAAGAATAATGCAACAAAACATTTATAATAGAATGGTAGTGGATAGCTACTCTCAGCAGGGAATGATTGATTACAAGGAGATGGTATAACATACGGGTATATTATATACCTATCAAGCCTGCACTGTATTTCACCACCAAGCACACTACAAACACAGTTCTTATCAGCTTTGTCCTAAAATCTGGGTGAAGCCTGAGCCAAGCACTAAAACAATCAAGTCCTTTCTCTCCACAGAGGCTGGCTCTCTCTCTCTCTCTTTCTCTCTCTTACTCTCACGCCCTATTGGTATAGCATACAAACCCACCAAACTTTAGCCTGTACTATTCAGACCCTAAAAGTTTTGCTTATCTTCAGCCATTACAAAGCACATGATTTAGCTTAAACTGATAAATCGTCTGCATGGCAGAGTTCAAATCTACATCATTTTCTTATAGCATGGTGTAGAAATAAAATAAATACATGAGGTTATACCACAGGTATTGTTCAAACTACACTATAAACCTCACAATTCATCTCACACACATATACATGGATATAGAGGTTGCGAACTGACAGCCTTGCTTGAGTCATTGTGTGAAATGTTCCATCAATTGAACATCCTAACTTTCCTTTACAAAGAATAAGTTTATCAGTCTATTATACTTTCACTTTGCATGTAAACTGAAATTACAGTAATCCCCATAAGGTTTAAGACATGTAAAACTGGCATAATAGTGGTCTCACCTTGAAAGGAGCCAGCACCACGCCTTATTACATCCACTCTCTTCAACGTCCAAGGGGGCAAGAGGACATGGCACTATGGGAACTCTATCTTTATCTCCCAAAATTTTGGCAGTACCGATGTTGGTAGGGGAAAGACGAATACGAGATGAGGAGAGACTTATGTACATTAGGGGTCTGCATCCCCGTGTAAAAGGAGAGAGGGGAAAAGAAAGATAAGGACGGAAACAGGGACTGGAGGACAATGCACAAGAGGGCACGTGCATATGGGAGGAAGGGGTTGTGTGTGTATACACTGAGGTTGAAAACTCCAAACTCTGTCGTCTTCATCACAGACCTTGTAACCCGGGGTTACACGTATTAAAAAAAAAAAAAAGGAAGGGCACACTTACTATAGCCCAAAGTCTCAGCTACAACATATTAAAATCTTAGAGAAATTCACGGAAGCATAGGTGAGCTAGTGCTCGAAAAAGATAGTCATGTCAATTTTCATTTCCAGAAAAACTGCACTTCCTTAGAGATAACACGTAAACTGGTCAAATTTGACAAGATTACTTTCAATCCATTTTTACGAGGTGATGCTGTCATCTAATCAAAACGTTGTTCGAATATTAATGAAAGAGCATTTAATAAGCTACAACATACTGAAATTTGGGTAAAAATTGGCAAAGGATAAGTGAGATACGCTCGAGTGAACTTGAAATTTGATGACGTAATTTTGAAAATTTACTTCTTTTATTTTTTAAAGAAATTTGATATCTTTTAATCACTTTTCCAGCATTGCCAACCCATGAAATGATATTTACAACTCATCAGCTTTCAGAATATGTAACGAAAATGGGGGGTCACCGTCCATTCTGACGAGTAAAATCGGATTTAAAATTGGCGGTTTTTTGGCATAGTTGCACTGTATATCGCCATTGACGCGCGCGCGGAATTTCAACTTTGACGGGTCCGTATGACGTCATATTGAATCGGATTGACTTGAAACGTGGTAGAAATATTCCTTGACATTTCAGGCATCCGATAAGAGTGAAAAAACGGGAAATTTCTATTGCATAAGAGCTGTGCGTGCGTATATGTGCGCGCACGTATGCGTCCGTCCAATTTTTTCAATTTTTCAAAAAATGCTCCAAATGGTCTGAAACGTGTGCAAAAAAAAATGAGCTCGATTTGAGCATACAAATATTTCAACGCGCGCGTACGCGCACGTTTTAAGATATAGATGAATTTTGAGAATATGAGTAGAATGCGCTTGACCTGAAATATATGTGACGTAAAGTTCATTGAAAAATTCCATTCCATTAATGAGATATGATTGAGAATGTGTTTTCATACAATGACGTCATAGTGACGTCACGGTCGACTGATCACTTTGATTTTAGTTCGATTACCGTCTTTGGGAGACGATACATATATGGTATAAGTTTGAAATTGATAGGAAGAGGACTTTCTGAGCTAATCGATGCACAACTTTTGGGGAGAAATAAGTAAAAGAAGAAGAAGAAAGAATCCGTACAGAAACAGAAGGTGATCCGAGAGGATGCTCGGATCACCTAATTATGTGCACAATCATCATGGGATTCATTCGTCGCTATGTAATGTTATGCCTGAAGTATATATGCTTTAAGGCGGAATGTCAGGCGTTTCGAAAGTAATTGTCAACTTTGTGTGGCACTCTTAGATGGAGAGGTACCTTCGCCTACATGTCCCCGGACGCCGGATCTAACAGAAGCCTTTCTTTCTCTCCATCTTTGTAGCAGCTTTATACTGAGTGAAAATCCCTGTAAAGGCTCCTCTAGAACCCTGCATATAATTACCTGGTTTGCATTGACTTTGCGGGATGATTGTCATTCGTTACGCAAATGAATAAAGTAGATTTAATCTTATAGTATCCACTTTGTGTATGTCTTGGTAAAGATATTCAGCAGAATAGCGAGGACAAGAATATGTTGAGGGCTTATTGCTGTTGGTCACAAAGAAGATGGGAAAACAACATATCACTCAATTAATTCTAATAACAAGCTTAGTTGACGATAAAGACGATGGTAGTGAAAAGGATGCCAAGTGCGCCTTTCTATTGACCATAATATATTATTGCAGCCTTGTTTCTGTGTTGCCTTTTGCGTCGATCTACAGGAAGTGACTACATAGTCATAGTTTACCGCGATGCTTCTAGCGCATTTCTTTTTTTTTTCTTTTCTTTTTTTTTTTAGGGGGGGGGGAGGGAAAGTTGAAGAGCTGCAGCCAAAAGTGGGGATAATCCTTCACCTTAAAGGGCCCCTGAAATCTATATGCATGTCGATTTGTGTTGATTTATGATGCCCTCAACATCACTTTTGCGGTGAAATGCATATCTAGAAACATTCCATATATTTTTAACGATGTTTTTATTCTATACAAGTTGACCTTGTTTTCACTCAAACTTGAATACTATAATTTAGATCGCATTATGTTCTTCGTGACTGGTTAAGGATTTTCCCTCTTAATTAGTGATGATGGTGACAATATATATATATATATATATATATATATATATATATGTATATATATATATATATATATATATATATATATATATATATATCAACACTTGAGAAAGGGCGGCTAGACGCTCGAAAATTTGTGTGAAGAAATAAACCGTTGGTGAATACAGCATGAACTTTGTTGCAGCTTTGTTACTTATCTTTTTATATATATATATTATATATATATATATATATATATATATATATATATATTGAAACACCTACTATAACGTGATCAGTATATGTTTTCAGATGTAACTTGGATTATTTGTTCGAGAAGATTTTTTTTTTCTGCAAGGAAACATTGTTTGCACCTAAGATTGTTTTCTTTACATTTCTTATTATCATCCATTTAATGTATTTGAAATATATCTTAGTAACACTTCATCTGTAGTCTGTACATAAAGACATGTGTTGTAGATCATGATAATACATGAAATTTCTTACCAGACAGTTTGAAGCCTCTGCCCGGAGGATCTTGTAGAATTCCACGTGAAATTGTGAGCACGATAGCCATACCTTACGGAGTACACTGCTGGAGTACATGCCCTCCGCTAAGTCACGTGACACAGTTCTTCCGCATTCCATTTGGCCCATATTTAGCGATTGCTGATAGAACGAACATGAATTGACAGTAGAGGAAATAAATTATTCTCAGAAGAATAAGGTTGATAAAGTACTCGCAGTTGACTGGAGGTTTGAAACTCACAGAGAAAAAAAAAAAGATCATTCTATACAGGTTCTATTCATATCGTCATTTCACTAATCACAACTCGGAAAGGAATGAGAAAGGTAGAGGGGCGATGAATATGATTGCATTACATCAATACTCGTGTTAGGCGCCCTTAAGTGGCTGTATGTTCAAAACACTATACACGATACTCAGTTTGACATCTCCCTTTAATATACATGGCGTCTTTATTATAGCCAAAGTTGGATGATTACTACAAAGGGCAGTTTGACAACTGCAACTCTCGCAAAGGGTCTCATTTCAGTAGACGTTGAAACTCCGTGGAGTCCATTTATTTTGCAATAAGAACATTATAATAATTTTTACTTGACTCCTCACAACATTTTTTTTTCTAACAGCCACGACGAAAAACGTTTCATACAATTTACCACCAAACGTTCTGATTAATAACAAGACATGAAATAAGTGGCATGGCAATTCAGATTAAACTTACACATTAAGTCATCATAATGTATCATGCGAGAAGGGCAACTATTTTACATAACAATGATACTTAAAAACGTGAATACAAAAAACAATGTTAATAAAGCTGTTGGGGTTGTAGATTATGCACTCAAATTCACACAGGGGAAACACACACACAAACACACATTTCCACACACAAGGAATCTTATTTTCGTTCGACATGATATTTTCGAGAATATTTCAAACCAATATTCAAGTTCTGTCACTCACCACTTGGTTACAGCGCACCATGAACACCACTCCTGATACTGTGTGTTCTGGTGTATTGGGAAATAGTGTGTATTCATTCCATCGTTCTCCCACTGCCCTTGCTGCCTCCTCAGTGTGACACTCAAACGCAACGTCAACGCAGAGCTCCTTTTGAGGGTAAGACTTCACTAGGCCCTTAATGATATCCAGGCCGAGTTCATTCCCTGAAGCTGATGTGAAGTAGAGTACGTAGCGAAACTCCTTAGGTCGACTAAGAAGTTTGTTTTTCACCTCGTCGTACTTAGCACGATCATTGTCGAATAAATACTCAATGTATACCCCTGCAATGTATTCTTGAAACAGTTTGTGGGGAAAAGAAATAGTTGATGTAACCAAAGATGAGATGTTGACATCATGCCGACGTTCCCTTGTGATGACATCTTTTTCTATAGTCAAAACGCCCACTCTACAGCATGTGACCATGGCATCATGACACTCTCTGAATTGTTCTTCAGGAAAGGAGAGATTCTTGTGAAATAGACCCTCTAACGCTATCTCACTTATTTCCTGAATTGCCTTTCCAGCTTCCTCTAAATGTTGAACAATGTTCTGATTCTGTAGATTTACACACATCTTTGATGCGTAGTGTTGTTTTAGGAAAGATATCATTTCTCCAAAAATCTGGGAGAAAGTGTGCAATTTTTGCAGTTCTCTCCGTCTTTCTTCACTGAAGTCGTTCCACATGAGGCAAATCATGGCACAGTAAATAGGAAACGGGGCCATGTTCGACCGGATGACATCATTTTCCTGCATAAAACTGATTAAGCTTTCTGCAAGATTGTCCTTCTCTCTAATCCGAAAGTACCTCCTAATATAAGTTGATAAATTCACCTTGTTAAATCCTTCGACATTTAGTAAAGTGTAAGTTTCGGCAAAACTCTTGTCCATCATGAACTCATTTGTCCTCCAAGGGCGTGTTGTGATAATTACTTTGCATAAATAGTATTGCTCTGATACTAGAATGCGAATGACCTCACTGCTGCTCGTTTTACTCAATGTTTCGTCAAACTCGTCGAAACCGTCAAATATAATGAGAATCCTGCTCAGATTTGTTGAAATGTAGCCATCTATCATCTTCTTTGTTGCCGTATTTGAATGCGAGAGGTACGTTTTGACAAAACCACCAATGCTTGTTGATTTTTTGATATCTCTAAGAGGTATTAGGAGCACCATGTCCAGATCTTGGAGAATCCTTCCCTGGCACCAGTCCCATGCAATCTTAGCGCAAAGCGTTGTTTTACCGACACCTCCCTCACCCTGAATCAGCAGTCGCTTTGAAAGATTTCCATTTTCATTGTTTGTCAGAAGATTGCCGTATGTTATCGGTGTTTTACGCTTGCTGCTTTGGTCGATTAGACTTAAATTCGTATAGATATCATCCAATTCAACACATTCCATAAAGTTGAGTGGATCCACCATGACCTTGCTTCGTGACATACGGTAATACTCCTTCAGCTCTTCCTTGCATTGCTGTATCTGTTCCTCTGTAAGCGATGGTGATTCTTAGAAGAGAAACCAAGTGATAGAAAAAAAATAAAAAACATAAAATCAATATTATAAATATAAGAGTGTACGTAAATACCCGCAGACACGTAGGAATATTAACATGTATGCACAGAAAGGGAGAGAGACAGAGAGGGGGGAAGGTGAAGAGAGGGAGAGAGAGAGAGAGAGAGAAAGAAGGCCTGTAATATGAAATATCGTTTTTTCTAATAACCGTGTTACATGATACAACTGTATCATTGCACAAAGAATGTAGACATGAGTTTTATAACCTTGAAAATATAAGAGTCACTGTGCATAATAGAATACTGCGTTTTTTTTCAAGACAACGAATAAGATTGTGATTATCTACATATTATTTCTCACCCAGCATTAATTCTTCTTCCTCGTGAAATCGCTCTGGTATGTTTGGTCTTCGCCAGCAGGGGTTCCAGCCACATCCTGAAATATTATCATCATCAATAGCAACAAGAGCGTCACTATAATGATCATTTTCATATACAGTATATTATGAGGTGCAAACTTATTTTCAACACCTTTCTCGTTTCCCCTCTTTTCACTACCAGATTATCTCAAGAATATACGCTTTCGATATGTGGTATGATCCATTACTTCATGAAAAATTATGTATTTTATTTGACATAGAGAGATCATCGCTAATCAAATATTTTGAAGTTCTACATACATGGGACAATTTTTCGGTCCCCGTAATGTTGACAAGTACATGTTAAGTAATAGTTTTTTTTTTGTTTTTTTTAATATTGATGTATCAAAACTATTGAAAATCATATATAAAAACAAAGAAATACCCACACTTATACGCACACACACATACGTACACAATGACACACAGACACACAGACACACACGCGCATAATCATTAACGCAATAAATGCAAATTTCTAACCTTGAAGAAAATAAACCAATACCTTTACGAGGTAGGTAGTCCGGATGTTTGCTTTGCAGATATTTCCCAAAAGAGAGAAATAGGATGACTATGACAACAGGCATACCAATGGTGAGACCAATGATGAGACTCGAATTAACACGTTTTCCTGAAACTTCATAGAGAAACAAATGAAACACGTTTTCATTCATTACTTCATTTAGAAAACAGTAAAATAAACACATATGAATACTTAGATATACAATACAAAGTTTATACTTTAGTATAATTATGTGTGTTGAGTGTGTGTGTGTGTGTGTGTCTGTGTGTGTGTATGTGTGTGTGTGTGAAAGAATATGTTTGATAGTGCAAACAAAGTGGTTGATTGCCTGAACACATGTCACTATGATGACAAAATTACTCAAAGGACACACTTATAATTTAATGATCCTATCAGACCGACACCCTTGAGTCATACGGCCAGAGAGCTTGATACTGATAAAAAGTCCAGGTGCATGAGTCAAATAGCTGACTTGTCATACAGCCTGTCAGCTTAACATTAGGTTAAAAGGTCAAGAGACCGGCACTAGGCAAACAAAGCCTACACTTCATACGCAAAAACAAAACAAAAACAAAACAAAACAAAACAAAAAAGTAAATTTCTTCTTCTTCTTTGTTCTCTTCTTGTCCTCCTACTTTGTATTCTTTGAAATTGGTTAACATTTCTCTTTAATGCATCATTTTTTTTTAATAGTAAATTGGAGACCAGTAAAATAGACACTTTTGTGCGGAAAGGCTACTTTGCTAAAAAATATAAATGAGCGATTTATACTTCCACGTTACAAATCTCAACAAGAACATTGTTTTAAGTAATATTAATAATTGCTTGCCACCTATAGTTCAGAAACGTAAAATTGGCAACATTTCAAGAACCTGATAAAGGCAGAACTGTGATTTTTCGAGTCGACGTTCCATTCAGCGAGTCACCGGCAGCAACGCACATGAAGGTTTGCCCTGTCCCGTGATTGGTTGAAACAGTGATTGTCTCGAACCTCTCGTATGTGCCATCAGAAAGTGTGATCTGTTGTGAAACCACTGAAATGAGTCTCTTTCCCGACTCTTCGGTCCATAGCATGGAAACGTTAGGTTTGAATCCACTCACGACACACGTTAGAGTAAAGGAAGGGGTGTTGGAGGGAGATTGATATGTACACCGGCTTTGACGAGACTGACTTCTATCAGCACACTCCGCAATCGTATGTCTTGATGCCATCGCTAGGAAAATAAGAAAATCATTTTTGAAATGACGTATATAATATTATACGTATCCTAATCTTTACTCGGCAAATAGCTGAAATGATATTATATCACCTAATACTTTGCCTTTAAGAGTTGTTTTCGCTTTTGGTTTTGTTTGTTTGTTTGTTTTTTATTTGCTATTTTGCAAAATGAGATTACAACCTGAACAATGCTCAGGTAAAGTAACATAATTATGATCATTGGATGATAACAAAAAATAAATCAAACTAACCTGTTTACATTTGGATTCGAAATTTAGGATGACTACATGTATATAGCTTTACGATTCAAAGCCAAAATCACTGTTTATATACCTTAAATTCATAAGTATGATTATAAACGCAAAAAGGAACGGCGTTACAAAATAAAACGGAAAAAAAAACATCATTATTCATAGTGTAGTTATAAAGCTATATAAAAAAAAACATGTTACAAATTATGCGAAAAGCGAATGTGAGATAAATGACTGAACCTGTCTGAGTATATATCTTTTACAAGTAAAATTTTCGTTTGTCATAGAAAACTCGGTCATTGTTGAAAGTCTGACTGTGTTTTAAACTTGGTGATTGCTTTATTAACGCCTTTTTAGAAACTGCTGCTTAAGGGGAAAAGAGCTCAATATAAAGTGTATCAAAACATAATTAATGACTGATTTATAGAGAAAGTTCACACACCAATTGCCCGCAGTATAAATCTATTTTGTTGTAAGGCTTAAACAGTAATGTCAAATAGGAGAGTTGTTATGACACCACAATGTGGAAAAGACAAGGTCCATTTGAAAAAAAGAAATATTTTGAAATGTATTTCTTCTACTCTGACACATTATACAGTGTTTTTTCTTTATTACAAAGTTGTCTCTGATATCTTGCTTTATCTGTTTTCTGTGAAATATGTGATATTAAAACAGTGTAGCAAATCTAATAAATAATGTAATGCTTTATCAAAAACAAACTAAACGGAGGGTAAGTGTGCTTGTGAAAAAAGGGACATCATGTTAACATGTTCTGACTAAAAATATTAAAATACTTTATGTGTCATAGAGTATTTCTTCCAAGCAAAAGGCTTGATTGCAATTAGTCTCAGTATCCCTCACCACAATTACTTTTAAAATTGGCTTCATTGAAAGCTTTATTTTATGAGTCAATGTGACACTATGATATTTGACGAACTGTCACTGACATGTTGTTCTTTCGTCTTCTTCTTTTCAGATTAGCTTGAGTGTTTAAAGCTTCTTCTTTTTGTATTTCTATTTACCGGTAACCTAATTCATAACAATATTTTTCTCTCTCCACAAATCATGACGTGGATAGAGACATATAGTACTTACAGCTAATAGTGATGATGGTGGAATTTTCCAAACTTTCGGAATTTTTTAGTAACACCTGACAATTGTAACGACCCTCATCTGCCACGTCCAAGCTGCTGATGGCAAGGCTGAAGTTCCTGTCAATATCAAACCGTTCCTCCAAGCTCTCAAAATTTCCATCGAAATATCCAGCCTTACGAGTCTTCTGTTCGGGATTTAAGAAACTCTCCTTTTCCCAGTACACAAATTGAGGCTCCTCCTTGATGTCGCATCGCAACAGCATGTCTTCTCCTTTCCATCCTTGAACGTTGGGGGCAGTGCCTACCACTGACGCTATACGGCAGAAATCAAAAGTTCGCGTGATTGTATCATGCGTGCATAGAACTTCATACATAATATGGCATTCTACTCTAAGCTTCTTGTATGCATGATGCCTGTCTTCTTGCCCCCCCCCCCCAAAGAAAATGGGGGGGGGGGTGTGTAACAAAGATTTTGATACCCCAGTCTGTCTGGTATAACTAACGAAAAGTTGTTCACTCAATGTCCTTCTTACCCTTTCAATAATAAAATGTATTGGATGAACTGAGTCTTATTTTTAAGGTGAAGTTAAAACATTTTTGTCCGAAAGAATGAACATTAATAGGTAATCCAAACTCAAATCAAATAATCGATGTTGTCGTAATGAACACATATACAAATTGCTTTCTTTTCTCCATTTAATTAAGGTGATCACAAAGATAAGATGTAAGAATAATACAGCACAAATGACATCATAAGCACACAGTCTTGTGACCATTCTACTCTTGCACGTTTTGAGACCAACCAAAAGTGTCCCCAAGAAAAAGGAAAATATTGTCCGGGGAAAAAAACGTAAAGTAATTGAAATGGTAACAGATAAATCTTAATTAGAGTCAACACTGTTATAATTCTTCGTTGAAACACCACAAATATTATCTTGATAATCATTAAATAACAAACAAACAGACACACATACACACGCGAATAAACGTTAATCGAGACTGGGACGACGACAATTATAAAAAAGACTAAAAGACAAGACAGAATGAGAATAATACAAGAAGATAACGCAACGGACAGAAAGGCAAGAAAGAGCCAGCGAACCTCAACAGAACCATATCGAAAAAATAATGAGATGCTTGAAAAGGATACGGATATATAGAGAAACAGAGAAAACAAGAGAAGTAGCATTATCAAAATCAAATCTACTTTGTAAAAGTAACTGTATCAGGACAACAGAGACGAGAAAATACATGACAGTTATTTGTGATCCAAATTTTTCGATAAGCACAAGTTGATTTTATTGCATTAAAGTTTACATCATGTGGTGACTATACTGGACCAATGATTCAGACGTTTGCACAGCTTGCATGCATTTTCTGAATGTAATAACTTATACGAATGGTTCTCTGAGACTTTTTTCAGACACACTTCGATTCTGCGGAATAAAAATGGAGGCACCCACTCACAAGATGGTGCTGGGAGAGGGAAGGAGAAATAAGGGGTACATGATGGGTTTACAACTAAAAAAGTTTAAAACTAAAAGAGCGCAGAAAATGCTGTACATTGTACAAAGGCAATAAAGAAGAAAATACTCTGCGAACAACTTATATTTATGTTTGTACATGAATGTGTATGTACAATGATGATACAGAAACCAATAAATCAAATAAAAAGAAAAACGAGGAGAAAGGGTATCAAAAATTAGAAAAAAGAAAGATTCGACAAAACAAGAAGAAACAAAAAAACCTTGATTAAGCAATGAATAATAATGGTCAAGGCCCACAAGACGATTAGCCATATCAGGAAAGTATATCGTATAAAGCACCTGCAAAGTTGGCATACTGAACTGTTGGCAGCGGAGTTGACTACAAGGTATCTATCTGTGACAGCAGGTATATAGAGTAGGAAGTAAAATGAAGATGGAATGTGATATGGGATGTCTTATAAAACCGGAGGCAGTCTGGGAAGAAACATAAAAGTTGTGATTACTAAACGCATGATATGAGACTAAACAAAATGTATATTTCTTTCCATTGCATCAGTTTATCAAAACAAACAATTTCGTTCTTGTTTAAAACGAATCCAATGAAGGTGCATATTTGATGTCTATACAAAGGAAGTTGCAGAAACTTGGACCTGTGTAGATAGATGTCTGCTGAACTAGCACAATTCTTAGCAAATGCTATTGGAGATTCTTACTGTCTAGTTGGATGTTTATTATGTGTCAGGTTATGATGACATATGAAGTAAAAAAAAAACAACAACAAAACATCAGGCAGTTTTTTTATTGTAATTGTACAAAAAATATCGTACATGTATTTCCATTTTAGCCTTATTTAAAGCCACTGGGCTTTTGAAACACCGAACGAAAAATGATACCAAAATAGATTAGCTCTCACAATCTTTGGCCTGCGTAGTTATATGTATTTTTTTTTTTTTTGTAAAATACCTGCATTTCGCAAATGAAATTGCCTGAAAGGTTATTTCTCAATATACGAATTGTAGCTGCAGATTAAGGGTTGTTTTTATCAAGACTGGACGTCGGTGGACATAACGCGATTAAAGTAGGAAAATTACTTTATTGTACTACTGCAGAAACAGGAAATGGTGCATAAAATACTTAACGAGCGATAAGTGTCTATAATATGCAGTATCAAAATAGCAGGTAAAAGCACTTACCTTCGCCATAGTGGCCACAGAACACATTAGCAGTCAATGTTAACAGGAGAACGAGGTAGTATCTTCTATCCATTACAGGTAGTCAAAGATTGAGATAATCAATCGAGAATTAATTGAATGCACGTTATGATCGTACTGTCTCAGCAGACTGTCAAGTAATCACACTTATAGTAATAAAAAATGGCGCCGATTGCACACGCACCCAAATAATGCACCGATCCGAGACGGACCGAGCTCTTTTCTTGAGTGAGTGCGTGGGAGTTAGTGCAATGTTCCTACCCTCGACGCAGCCGTTTGCTTGCTGACATGTTCGTGAATTCTTGATATGTCTCGCATAATATTATTATGTCCTTTAAAGCTGATCCTTTGGCTCTACTGAGTTTGTAGGAGACATGACTGTTTGTTCATATCATGCATGAATGACATCGTACAATACACACATTCTTTTCCCAAATCCAAAGGCAGCCCTCCAATCTGAATAATTATACAGAAGTGTTATCTGTACAATTGGATTGCGTGGAGTCTTCAGTTTAGCGCAGGGCACTTCAGCATCCATATCATTATAGTTATGATGAATAAAGTGGTAGAGGTTCAGTGGCTTACAACGGAAATAACATGCACACACAGTTACTCATAATCATGGCTCATCTGATAGCAAATCATATCCACATGTTACGTGTACGACAGTACCTCTAACACACACTTCATCATTCATACAAACGAATGAACCTAATCTCTTCAAAGAAGTAGAAGTAATGTTTAAGCCGGCATGACGTTATTGAAACAAATCAAATGGCTTCAATTTGTCACTTGATATGATATTGCTACAGGCATTATAAACACACTTCACAAAATGTAACGATATACAACACGTGCTATAGGATTAGTCCTCGAAGAAGACCTTAACGAAATCGAAAAAAATATACCATGTCATTAAATAAGGAGCCTGGTACACTTGAATGTCATTTGGTTTGTTGTTGTTGTTAATGTAGTTAATGCTGTTGTTGTTGTTGTTGTTGTTGTTGTTGTTGTTGTTATTTTGTCCACAAGTAATATGAATACTCCTGAATCTCCACAGGTAAAATAACTAATCGATCGTGACATTTCCAGTGTCATTATCATTAATATACGCACATTTTGCGATAGTGTCTTTCGGGGAAAACTTTGTTGTTTTCCTCACACGCGAGAAGGGGATAATCAGTGAGGAAATGAACGAAATCTCAAAAGCGACAAAATGGATAGGAACGCAATGGTTACTTCAATTTTGCTCCTAATGCTGGCATTGACATAAAAGAACTATTATGGAAAGTTGTTTGCATCAATTGTGAGCATGAGTGGGTAAGCAACACCCCCTGTCTTTATATAGAAGTGTCCCGTATCTACACAATGTAGAAGATTCCAAGCAGTAACCTATGTGTGACATGGTAGTAAAGTAACAAAAAAAAAATCTTTGAATGTCCTTTTGCATTTAATGACACGATGATACAGAATACAACGGTGTATTATACCCTGCATGGACTTTGTACCCAGCGGTTGTCACAGTTTTGAATAACAGCACAGATTTTGAATCGAATCAAGCAACACGTTTTCAACAGCGTGCACATCATAACCGCTATTCCGTAAGGAGATCCGAGAGTCGAGTCAGTGGTCACGTGATCACAGGGTTTAAGAAAGAACCAAGGGTTATCTATTTCAATTCATGTCTGCTTTGACTAAGGGCATACATGAAATGAAATGCTCAACCTAACATGATAGAAAACATGTCGTGAGAAAGATGTAGAACTCCGATTTTTTTCTTTTCATTTTGCCATGAAACGATAATGTCGACACAAATTGTCGCCTCAGCACAAATTGTCACCCCCTGAAACAGGCGGCAAACTATACAGTGCATGGAGCTGACGGCAAAAATTGCCATCCCATCACAAATTGTGGGCCGGTGACAATTTTGTGCTGAGGGCTGACTGCACAAATTGTCGCTTGCCCTTGAAGCACAATTCTATTACATAACACTCGTACAAGTATTCCGAGGGTTAGCATATTCCACGTGTTCAGGCAGTGCATCACACAAAGGAAATTCAAAGTAGTTAAGATTCCAGTGTGTGGAGTGTGAGGTGTTCACGGCTATAAAGGAGTGTGTTTGTAAGGAGTGTTCATCTTTTTCATGGGTGACCGGCAGTGTAACAGGAATGTCGAGCGACGTGCAGCAACCCAGCAAGGAAGGCGTAGAGACCCAACTAACATCTCAGGCCGCGGAGATTAGGCGGCTCTCGGAGATAGTTTCTCGCCTAGCAGAGTCCGGCTCTGTCCAGGGCCAGCAGCATGGCCACGAACCGAACACCCGGTATCCAATATCTTCCCCCGGCCCGTACCACGAGGCTGACGACGATCTCTGGAGTATCATCGCAGGGAGTGATTTTATGTCCCAGTCGGAGGCGCCCGCGGGTCAGATGTATGACCCACTAGCCACTTTAGCTTCCAACCCCGGAGGAGGGGTTGATGTTTGGGAGGCGGACGTGGATACAAATTTTATGAGGAGGCCAACAAGGTCTCTCCGCCTGTATATGACGGTTTAGTGGACCGAGTCACCAAGGCGGTAACTCTACCCCCTCAGAAAGACACTATACAGAAGATACAAGAAAAATACAAGCCTCCGGCCAACGCCGCGGCAGCCTGTGTGCCGCGCGTGGACCACGAGATCTGGAACTCCCTTTCCCCAAGGGCAAGGGCCACAGATGCCCAGTCGCAAAAGTTACAACTCAATATCGTGAAAGCTCTGCTTCCATTTGTTGAAATGTTAGCATATCTCAAAGAAGTCGGGAAAGGCAAAAAGACCGTGGACATCGAGAAACTGCAGCGGCTGGCCGTCGATGGCCTTACGCTAGCCGGCTATGCCAGCTACCAGACGAGTATGAAACGTCGGGAGGACATCAAACAACACCTCAATCCCCGTTACCAGGGCCTGTGTGCAAAGTCTGTGCCAATTACGGACTCCCTGTTTGGGAGCAATCTGCCTACGACGTTAAAAAACGTCTCGGAAGCTTTCAACGTGGGTCGCAAGGTAGAGCCCGGCAAGCCGATTTCCTATCGCGACCGTCAACGCCGTCGCAGAGACGGCGGCCCCTATCAACGTGAAGCCGCGTGGCGAAGGGATGTTTTTCGACGACCCAGGCCTCCAGCGACCGCTTCCCGGCCGCCACCAGCTGGTCCCCAGGCCCCAGCCTACGGTCGACCATTCACCCGTCCCTATAGGGCCTCGTACACCCCAGCCAAGCCTGACGCAAAAAAAAAAAAAAAACTAAGAGTGAGTAAATTCCCCAAGCCGGGAGACTCAAGTTTTTTGTGGATAATTGCTCTCACATAACATCCGATACACGGATTTTAAATGCTATTTCAGGTTACAAAATTGACTTTGTAAGAACGCCCTGTCAATTATCCAGGCCACATAATATACCTCTTTGTGCGGACGAAAAGAAAGCCGTTTCAGCAGAGATTAATACACTTCTGGAAAAAAATGCAATAGTAGAAAGTCGAAGAGAAGACTGCAAATTTGTTTCCACTATCTTCACGATTCGGAAGAAAACGGGAGATTTGAGACCAGTTATCAATCTCAAAAACTTGAACGTTTTTGTAAAATATGACCATTTTAAAATGGAAAATATCACGTTTGTTAAAGATTTGGTTCAGCATAATGATTTCCTAACTTCTCTCGATTTAAAGGACGCATATTTTTCGGTCCCAATTCATCCTGAGCACTGGGGATATCTATCCTTTTTCTGGGAAGGAAAATTTTATTCCTTCCAATGTCTTCCATTTGGTCTCAGTTCGGCGCCCCGTGTTTTTACCAAAATAATGAAACCTGTGATTGCTGCTATTCGCAACAGAGGAATTAGAATTAGAATTTACCTGGACGCTATTTTGATTCTTGCTCACTCACTTCGAGAAAGCATGGAGCACACAAACTATGTGTTTCATCTTTTGTCTAATTTAGGTTTTATTGTAAACCGTGAAAAGTCGGTCATGACGCCGACGAATTCGGCGCTCTTTCTCCGGTTCCAAATCGATACCCGCAAAATGTCTTTTCAGTTGCCAACAGAAAAAGTCCAAAAAATTCAATCCAAGGGTGACGAATTACTAAAATCCGATCGAGTTTCAATTCGCGACCTTGCCAGCTTCATTGGTTCAATTATTTCTTCTTTTTTCAGCGTTTCCCTGCGGGAAAATGCACTTCAGACCCCTCGAATGGGCAAAGACAAAAGCTCTTTACGATTCAAATGACGACTATAGTTCTTCTGTTTCTCTTAATACAAGGTTACGTGAGGAAATTGGATGGTGGCTTAGTCAAGCACCGGAGAATTTTACAACCCCAATTCATGAACCCCCGGTCTCAATCACAGTGTCAACAGATGCTAGTAACACAGGTTGGGGAGCCGTCTGTCATAATGACAATTCTTTCTCTCAAGGCGTCTGGCGCCCAGAGCTAAGGTACATGCATATTAATGCCCTTGAGCTTCTAGCAATAGAGCAAGCATTGCTTACCCTCTGTAGCGAGTTCCGCAATAAACACATCCATATTCAAACAGACAATACTACGTCAGTGGCCTACATTAATAAGATGGGCGGTAATGTACAGAAAATTAATGAGATCGCATTCCGCATTTGGTCTTGGTGTATAGAAAGAAAAATTTGGATTTCGGCATCTCATGTTGCCGGTGAAGCAAACAAAGAAGCGGATGTTTTGTCCAGAAGGGACATGAATAAAGAATTAAGTTTGCGTCCAGGTTGCCTCTACCTTTGACCCAGACATCGATTTGTTTGCGTCGGGTAATGATAAGCAACTGCCATCGTATGCGTCGTGGAAATGTGATCCAAATGCGAAAGCGTTCGATGCTTTTTCAATCTCATGGAAATGTCTAACTCCGTACATTTTCCCCCCGTTTTGCCTCGTTTCTAGAGTCCTCAACAAGCTACAAACGGACAACACACGAATAGCACTCATCATAGCCCCGATATGGAAAACCCAACCTTGGTTCCCCGCCATTCTTCGCATGACAGTTGCCCCGCCCCTTCTTCTACCGATGGACTGCCTACGCCCCGTTGTTCATCCGATACCAAAAATGAGGCTAGCCGCATGGACTATCTCAGCAGACGCTGGGATGCAGCAGGTTTTTCGAGAGAAGCTTCCCATCTCCTCGCTCTCTCCTGGCGCAGCGGGACTAGTAAGCAATACGATTCAGCCTGGAAACAGTGGACTGATTGGTGTCATAAACAAAGGACCAATCCACTCACGCCTACTTTAGCTGACATTGTTAATTTCCTTGCCTTCGAACATTCCCAAGGCAAGTCTTACTCTACAATTAATTCTTACAGATCTGCCTTATCATCTGCGATTCCACGAATTAATGGTCAGCCAACATCCTGATGTCGTTCGATTAATGAAAGGCATTTTCAATCAAAATCCACCCAAACCGAAATACTGTAGCACATGGGACGTTTCTATTGTTCTGAACTATATCGCTGGTTTACCAGATGATAAAGATTTGTCCCTGTTACAATTGAGTAAGAAATTAGTGTCTTTGATGGCGCTCGTTTCCGCCCAGAGGTCACAAACTTTGTCTAATCTCGATATTTCTTCATGTTCCATTTCTGAAGATCACGCTACCTTTTTCATGACAGATTTGTTAAAAACTACTTCGGTTAAGAATACTCTGAAAAGTCAATCGGTCAAGTTTAAGTCATACACTCCGAACAATAAAATGTGTGTGATAAGAACCCTCAATGAGTACATTAAACGTACCGCCCCTCTCCGTGAACATAACAATGAGACTAGGCTTTTTGTTTCCAGCAGGAGGCCACACACTCGAGTGACCACCTGTACTTTGGCACGTTGGATGAAAGATACCCTAAAATTGTCAGGAATAGATACTTCAGTATTTCAAGCGCATAGTTTTCGAAGTGCATCAGCCTCATCCGCCTATGTTCACGGGGCGACCCTAAAGGATATAATGTCAATCGCTAATTGGTCTCGCATGACTACATTCAGAGATTTTTATCATAAACCAATTGTTGACGGTTCTTATCATTCGGCTGTCCTTAATTCTACTGCGTAATTCTCGGTGATGACGACCGTCTCTAGCGGTCCGACTGTTAAGAGGAGAAGGTAGTAGAAGGATGGCAGTCGTGGTTTTTCTGGCGGCGAAAGGTCATTTTTTTTTTAGAACCACCAGTATATGATTTTAAAGAGAAAGTACTCCTTTGCATGTATTCTAGATAATCTGAATGACAACTGCCTTTGTATTATCGTTTGGGATAATGTTGAATCAAAAGACTACAAGGGACAAAATGTCCTGCATCTCGGTAATAAAGTCAGGTATACCAATCAGACAGCTGGTGTGTCTTGCGCCTGTGTTATTACGTCTTATCCATGCACATCAACTTCGGTCAATTGCTTCGAACATGATAACCATCGGAATACTTGTACGAGTGTTATGTAATAGAATTCTTAAATTATGCAAATAATAATATGAAGTATAATTGGAATTCTATTAATAATAACGAAGTACAAGTAGACGAGGGTCCCACCCGTTTTCAACTCCTTTACCCACCCGCGTGTTTCACAGAAGTTGACGTGCCTTGTGTGCCTGGTATCAATGACTGATTGTGCTGTGCCTATTGTACTGCTTGTGGTGGATGCATCCGCATGTTCAGGAATGAATCTGTATACAGCCCTTTTACTCTTAATATTCAACACGATTACTGCCATATTCAAATCTCAAAATCCACAAACATCTTGTCTGTCTTTAAAGAAAGATATTCATGCTTGAGCATCTTCTTTAATTTAAGGAGTACCTTATATCTGCCTAGGAAGAATAAGTCAGTAATCGTGCAGTCTACTGGTACATTTACACTTATCTTTGAAAGATGAACACTCCTTACAAACACACTCCTTTATAGCCGTGAACACCTCACACTCCACACACTGGAATCTTAACTACTTTGAATTTCCTTTGTGTGATGCACTGCCTGAGCACGTGGAATATGCTAACCCTCGTCTACTTGTACTTTGTTATTATTAATAGAATTCCAATTATACTTCATAATATTATTTGCATAATTTTAGAATTTTTGGGGTAATATTATTCTTGACATAGTCATCGAAATACCAACACATAACTGACATTTCTCCATCCATGTAAACAAGCCATGTACTATGAGTAAAAAGTCACGGTGAGGTTTCAAGGATGTGTGTATATGACATGTGCGCTCGCACATGATAATTGAGTGTCCGGGTGTGTGTGTGTGTGTGTGTGTGTGTGTGTGTGTGTGTGTGTGTGCGTGTGTGTGTGTATGTGTTATTGCATATTATGATAAAATGCACACGTATACACACAAACAAACCACTACCACTATACAACCACCACACATGCACACAGTGTTTCCACACTGTATTATCAAACTCCAAACACACACACACACACACACACACACACACACACACACACACATACACACACACAGGTCACATAATACGCACCTCCAAATCATACACAACACATATCATGTAGCCCCCACCCCACGCGAGCATACCTGAGCATCCACCCCAACCACACAATTCATAGTGCATGGCCGACGATAATTTGTGCAGCCACGTTTCATTTTGCCTGGACAAATTGTCGCTATCGATGTCAAAAATTGGGAACTGCACAAGCAGCATAGTTCTTCGCCAGACGACAAAATTATGCAGGGGTGACAATTTGTGCCGTCAACTCCGGAATGTATCTGCCGCCAACTCCTGTACGGACTGTATCTGCTTTAAAAACAATAATTGCTACAGGAGCTAAATTTTGGAAGGAATTTTTGATAGAGAAATCATCCAATCTCAGTCTTTTAATTCACTTAAGAATACAGTTAAATTAGTTTTTCTTTTCTGTATTCATATTCAAAGCTTTTCTTCAATCCACCTCGACATTCTCTGTCCATACTTTGTATTACTGTCATTATCGATTATGTAACATGTGCCTCGCTCGCGATTTCTTATTATCTCCTGGACCTTTTCTGTACATATTTTGTATTTCTGCTTTTGTACACTGTATTTGACTTGTACCTTGCTCTGGTGATCACACAACTCTCAAGAAGTCTTATGCCGCGGACATTGTTTTCTTTTCCTTCTCTTTTTCTTTTTTCTTTATTCTTCGACGTTTGTTTCCCCCATTCACAGATTGTCATTCCTTTCAATTATAAATATCAAGTAAGAATTAATCTCACATCCGCACCTGGAAATCTAAACCCTACCAGCAATGCTTCTATGTAGATTCCTCATATTTCACATGTTAAATTGTCCTAAATAGACAAACTAAAGCAAGCCATACCAATTTTGATTTCTGACAATGATATTTTCTTTAAGATTGTAGCAACGCGAAGTCTGCGTTGGAACTGCACAAAAAAAAAAAAAAGAGGAAGGGGATTGCATTTGATTAAAGTATGTAAAAGAAAAAAAATGCAGACATGCATGTTCTGTATCACACAAGTGCTAAAAGAAAAATAAAGATACTACAAATACGTTGATTTTATCTTTCCTCCTGGGAACATACCGATGTAGTCGTGTCAGCAGGATATTTTGTAATTTCCACGGTTGACTGTTGGATTAGCCCAAGCTATACAGGCATTTGATGCCGATGGGACAACATGCACATCCATTGATACAAAGGAATAGGTCTTTGATATATCATGACGTTATAATGTGACGCCGCACTTGAATTCCATTATGAAAATTTCTCTTACAGGGGCTGAGGCTTTAGGCACAACAGAAAAACTGTGTTAGGGAGATATCTTCGTCGCGACGATATGAGACAAAAGAACGTCGCCAATCGTCCCCGACGATCCAAATTTTGGGCCTCATGTGCTCATTACTGCGCTCTTTTTGGCTCATTATAAATATCAACAAAAGATGGTTCCGACGAGTCGGAACGAAGTCGTCTCTTTTCGTCGCGACTAATCAATTAAGGAGGTCTTTTGTCGATCGGCGAAGCGTTTCAGTGATTGTTCAAACGTCGCACATCGTCCCCGACGACTGCGTATTCAACTTGACTAACCGTTTTGTAAAGGTTTTGGTGATGGTTTCGCGTCGCTCATCGTCCCGACGATTGACCATTGAATTTAAATCACCGTTCCGTGGCGAGTTTGTTAATCCATAATTGTTCAAACGTCGCACTTATCGTCCCGACGATTGTCCATTCAACTTGAATCACTGGTCAGAGACGCGTTTAGTAATTGTTAAAGCGTCGCGCATCGTCCCTAGGCTTGCCCATTGAACTTAAATCACCGTTTGGTATGAGTTTGAAACGTCACACATCGTCCCGACGATTGCTCATTCAATAATAGAAATTGCTCGATGCTGAGGTGTTTATTTTTTCTGACATCGCGAGTGGTCCCGACGATTGCCCATTGAATTGAAATTGTCGTTCAATGATTGCCACCAGGGTAATTCATCTTCTATGAAGCCTTGCTCTTATGTTTGCCATACTTGTCTGTAAACATTACAAAAACATCGTAACGAGATCCGATGGCTGTCAGACTCCCGAAATTCTTGAATGAATCATGAAAAAAAAAATGATGAACGTACATTATTATCTTTCCACAAGTCCAGAGCTTGAAAGAAAACATCCGGCATTTATTTTATCATCGTATGGAGTTGAATATCATTGTTATTCATTTCCGAACGTCAAAGCAAATTTCCGACACTTATATTACCATCTTTCAGAGCTGAATGTTATTGCTATTCACTTTCGAACGCATAAGCAAATATCCGGCATTTAGATCATCGTACGGAGTTGTATATCATTAGTAGTCATTTCCGAACGTCAAAGCAAACATGCGATATTTATTTAATCACCGTACGGAGTCGAATATTACTGTTATTCATTTCCGAACGCAAAATCGAATTTCTGACATTAATTTTAGCACCGTACGGAGTCGAATATTACCGTTATTCATTTCCAAAAATAAAAACAACATCTGACATTTATTTTAGCATCTACGCAGTCGACTGTTACCGCTGTCCATTTCCAAAAGTAAAGGCAAACATCCGACTTTTTTGGTGGCCCGACTTGCGTTTTTGGTGGCCCCGGTCCACCGAGCCACCGTTAGTGTCGAGCCCTGGTGTATACCTCACTAACCTCAGCTTGTTGGGGAAACTTATACTGCCATACGAGGGGAGATGCTTTCATCTCTTCTAGAGAGCTTCCCTATGAGCGAATGAAAATCTTTGTTTGGCATTTTCATTTCTATACTCCATAATCATTCGTTGTTTCCAAACATTTTCATGATGTCGGTATTTCAATATTATAATATTTTTCTTAATGTATTCCATTTTCATTCCTTGACCAAAGTCAGTAAGTCCGCCACAAGTACGGTAATCGCTACGTTTCGCGTAGTGCAATATGTGCCGAAGTGCGAAACACGTGGTTATCAAGTTCAATGAAACGCGCCGTCCATGCATGCTTCTTGTTTGGTTTCGTAGTAGCTCCATGCTTACGGCAAAGACAATAAACGGAGGAGGCACTCCGTATAGTGTTTTTCGTTTACAGTAAACAGTTTACATTCGATACAAATAAATTAATAGTCACGTCTTTTACTGTATGCCAATCGCCAAGTCGGGAAGAAGTATCTAGAGGAACTTCTCAGTTGATATGTCCGTTATGTTCATTCTAATTTTCACACGCAGTGGTACGCAGATTTTATGAGTGTGAGATCGAAAGAAGTTTCAATATAAATGTTGCCATGATATTATGTAGGCCTACTGTTGTGTAATTGGGTAGGTATAGCTCTTACACTATAAACTTCAGCTTGTGGCAGCGGCATCTAGGAAAGCGATATTTTCTTCGGCATTCGGGACCTTTTTTATATTATCATTATTTTTTTTTTGACACGTGATTCGATTGTAAGTATGAAGCGATGAATAACCCCTTTGTTTTGTTTTAGTGTTAACATTAATGTGTAATACACCAATACTGTTCAACGTGTGGTTTTTTACTGTTAAAGAAGCCAAGGTAAGGCGACATTTTAATAGAATTATGCCGTTCGGTCGGTTTACAGACTGCTTATAACCTGAAATAGTTGCAGTGCGCGCATTTTTTTTTGCCACCTGTTTTCGCAGAAATTTACACTAGAAAGGTTGTCAGCTTTTTTTCTTCTGCCATTATTTCCTCTGATATGATTTGTCGTGGCCATTAAGTTAGTTACAACCTAAAAGATACGTGTCACGTAGGTCTATTGGTTGCCAGCACGCATTTATCTGACTTGTTGTGCGGTTAAGTCTGTTGTTGTTGTTGTTGTTGTTGTTTTTATCATTCATGGGAGGGGGCAAACAAGAGTGAGAAATGAGGGAGAGGTGAAATCAGAACAAGGAAACATCTGTTCATTTAGCTGTCACTTATGCCAGCAGTAGTAATTGTCATCACCATTGCTATTCAGATCAGTTTTAGTCATATCCTATAACATTCAATACACGACTTTCATCATCATGACATGAGAGAGAGAGAGAGAGAGAGAGAGGAAAAAAACCGCCACCCAATTCAAGGCCGTATACAAAGCAAACGAATCGCAAAGTAGATCAACCGGGGGGGGGGGGGACGTTTCATCAACGAGTTCGTCGGAGGTTTTCACCGACAAATTTGCTATCAGCCAATCAGACGCAAGGATTTCAGTAGCTTTTAACAGTTGTCAGTGTAAATCACTGACAAAAAGTTTCATGAAACGGTCCCCAGGAAGGTGGATTCATGGTACAATATTCCGTATGGCATACCAGCAATACAAACAGACACGTTACTGCAAAATAAATGATAGAACACAGCAAGCGAGCAGGCTAGAATCAAACCTCCTTTTGTAGGAAAGTCCAACAAAAGTCTTACAACATAACTGTAATAGGGGGTTCACACGTACACAAATTAGCATGTTACAGAACTCAATTTTTGTTACCCTTTAGCAAACTCCAGTCTTTTGCACATGTGGACACACACACACACACACACACACACACACACACACAACAGAAAATTAGTGCGAACCAGTAGCGCGATGCATAACCTCAGAAATCTTGCTGATATTTCTGAATGAGCGCAGTATTTGCCCCGGCAGTACTTGATCGGTCGGGTTTAGAAACTTGATTGAGTTCTTTTATTCCCATCGTTAACAACAGCGTGCTCTCCACACCACTGTGAGGCACAAGAACAATAGTTTCATCGATTGGCAATTAGCGGGTTATTTTCTGTACGTGTGAACGGTTGCAAAAAAAAAAAAAAAAAAAAAAAAACTCAAGTTTCCGAGGGTGGCTGGAGCGTCTGAACCAAAAAGTGTACAATCCTCGCGTGTACGCTCTTTTGTCTGAGAAGTTGGAAAAAAAAAAACCTCGAGTATTGGAGCATGTTCAATAACGCGCTATTTTGCACATGTGAAGGCGGGTATTGATATATCAGACTCAGCATGGGGGGGGGGGGGCTGATGAAATCTAGCATTAAAAGAATGAACTACACTGACATACTAAAAATGATAAAACTGGACATGAAGTTCATGACCTCTATCCGAGTGCCTCGGACACGGGAAGTACTATGCATGTATCTACAAGCTACATTAAAGTAAAGCATAATGATATAATCATAAACGCTGCGATTCGAAGTGTTCTTCTGTTTTGCTTTCAGCAATAACCAAAACTATATTTTACGCTCGTTTCACAGTGGAGCACTAAATAAATCGAGCGTATAATATCAATACTAACTCTTTAAGAAGCAGGCCCGTGATTTCTCTATTTAGTCTGTTGAAGTATGTCATTGATATGATTTTTTTTTTTTCAGTCAATTGTGCTCCCCTGACTAAGCTATCAAGAGTATAGCTTTTGTGTTCGGAAACTGGATTCACGCAAAGCATACATTCACCATGTATAGTACAATGCTCCAATATTGATGAAAGCGGTTTCGTGTGTGATACGTATTCCTCTTTCGGGTGAGTGTGCTGTGAAATCCGGTCATTTTGTTTTATTTTCAACTACATCTCCTTATTTTGTAACTGTGGATGAGACTTTATTTCATTTTCTAAATCATGCAGGATGAGCCATACATTTATTTTTCGGCATAAATAGATAATTCGCCTTTTTGAATGACGAACCTTCGTGTAATTTTTGGATTAACAGATTTGTTACAGCTGCACTGGGATGTCTTCTAAATTATATTTTGAGGCCACTGAGATCAAGATGATCATGCGTAGGCATATATAACTCTCTACACTTTAATGTACATGAAGTAGTTCAATTAAGAAAAAAATAACATATTTACTCTTGCTTACAATCCAGCACATTACAACGCATCGCACATTAACCTGCCAATGCCCAATAATCTTGGTAACAGCTCGTTATTCCGAAGGTTCGTTATTCACAAGACTCTTTAGTCCGAAGATTAGTTTTTCCGAAGCTTCGTTATTCCGAATTTCATTTTCGAATTAACGAATCTCCGGAATAACGAACCGTCGGAATAACGCCACAATGTTCGGACTAACGAACCCTTTTTCATTTTCGGATTAACGAACCTCGGTATAGGAAATTTGTGTGTTTCAGATTAATGACCCTTCGGAATAGCGAACCTGGGAATAACGAACAGCACCAAAAGAGAAAGGATGCCCGATATATACATTAAAAATATTGAGGTATAATTAAGATACAGCATTATGTACATAACAGCAACAACAACAACAACAACAAAATTAGGATTGAGTAAGCAGACAAGTTTTCAACAAGATTTGAACATAATTCAGAGACTCCAACTCTCCCGCTTTCGACGGGAGATCTCCCGCCTAAAGCCCATTTTTGCAAAATCTCCTGTTCTCCCGCTTGAGATTTAATTTCTCCCGCCCTGGCTCTTTGTCTCCCGTTTTAAAGGATTTCTCATTTATTGCCATCGTACGTTTAAAAATAAGCCTTCTTAGCGCGAGAGAGCATCTAGAACCCTATAGAACTTATATGGACCCCGGCAGCGAAGAACTTCGCGCTCGTGATGTGCGCTTCGCACACATTAACTTGGAGTCTCCCGTTTGCTTGGGGTTTCAGGCGGGAGAATCTCCAGATCAGAAGGTGCTTGGGGTTGGAGTCTCTGATAATTTATCAACACTTTCAGCTATACGAATATAGAGAGGGAGTTTATTCCAAAGGGGTGGGGAAATACAGAAAAGGTCCTATATCACCATAGCGGGTATGTGCGGGACCACGTGATAATTGGAGAAAAGAGAGAGAACAGGCTGAAGTGGAGGAGCGGAAGGGAGGTAGGATTAATCCATAATATTTATCTTGTAAACAATAAGGATGATTTTAAAGGTATTAAAGTTATTCGCTTTGCGACGACCGCCACGTCCACAATCTGAAAGTGAAGTTGGCTGTATGATTACATAATGCGCATAATGTCCGTTGGTCTGTCGAGGCGGTTGCTCAACCAAAATACGTAGCATACGCTCTTAAAAAGAAAAGGGTAAAACAGCGTTTTAAAAGGGGCGAGGAGCGACAGCGTTTTCAAAATGTTGTATTCACCCTTTTTCTAGCTGTATCTAGCACATGCTAACGTTGGATTCAGCTGGATAGATAGGGTGAATGCAACATTACCTTAAAAACGCTGTCACTCCTCAGCCCTTTTAAATGTTGATTTACCCTTTTCTTTTTTAAGAGTGTAGGAGGCTAATTTCAATTTCAGATCGAACAGCTAGTCACGAGTTGTTTTGATCGATGCCATGCAATTTGCCGTAATTCGCGATAACGGGTTCGGTTCAAATTTACGAAGGTGATCGGAAATTCTATATTTAGCGTTCTCGCCATTTTGGTGCAAGTTGGTACATTGTTTAATTTGATAAGTCCCCATGGGTATGAAAATAGGCCCCACACTAGCGCCTGATTCTCTGTATTCGAGACAGTGTGTATATTGGTATTGTGCCATCATCACACTTGTGCTTGTTTTGTTCAAAACAAACTGTCTTTTTCTCCATCCTTTACAAGTTACTTTCAATACGCAGTAGTTCAAAGGATGTTTTGATATACAGGAAGGTAAACGAGTAATTGCTGTTCGATCACCGCGATCCCCTGACTTTCAGCTAGAGCCGCGTTGGCCAGCACGCAATGCTAAATCCCTCTAACCAAAGATTCTACGGAACAGTATTACCCAGTGATGAAAAAAAAAAAATCCAACAAATCTTTATTTCCCGTTTTTTGTTGTTGTTTTTTCTGTCTCAAACACTGTCATTTCTCGTTGTAAAGTTATCTTTCGACATTTTATTGCAATAGTCGGGTAACGGGAAAACAAAACGTAAGGATTTTGTGTTTGATTCCGCACATATTCTCTTTATTTTACATATGTAGAGAAAGAAAGAAAGAAAGAAAGAAAGACAGGCAGAAAGAAAGAAAATGTTCCCATACTCGTCTAAAGAAGTTTAAGCTTTTCACGCTGCAACCTACTAGGTGACGTCTATTCGGTGCACATGGCGCTCTCTCAAAATGAGTACTATGTCGCACGTGGAGTTTTCCTGTAATGAGCCAGAGATGAAGGGGATGCACTACTCGGGTCAAATAGGGAAGTTATTTTATGACGGATAATGATTCTCTGGTGTTTTATTTATCTGTTCAGAAAATTTCAGTGTGAAAAAATTAGTAAAAGTGTCCCAAATCACGGTTGCTTTGAGACATTTTTTTTTTCCGTTACAATTTTTTTTTTCCAACCATCGACTTTACGGTGCGCTTAGTTTGCACCTATTGTTCTTGCCCGATCGTAGCCTTTTGTCAAGGCCCTCTCACTGTAATGGGCGAGCGAAGCCAGCCCAGCCGACCGCGCCAGCGCGCAACCCCACTCAGCTACATTTGGGCTTTCTTCACCATACAGCGAGAGGGCCTTGACAAAAGGTTAGCCCGATCGAGGCTCCGCTTCCGTTGTAGAGCATAAGATGCTAATGAGCATTGCTCTTGACCCCATTGAAGACAAAAGGCATAGAGCGTGCGGCGGCGAGGGCTTTAGAATTGCGCAATACTGATGAGCTGAGCAAGACTCTGATCGGCGATATACACGCACCACATTTCATGAAGTGGTGATTGGCATGACGCACAATGGCGTTTGAAAAGTGTAGACACAAAGTACGATATGTATGTATATATATATATATATATATATATATATATATATATATATATATATAATGTCAGATATTTTATAACAGCTAAAACACAAAATAGCGAACTTACGACAACTCTCCGTGTGTACATTTACAAAGGTTATTGGCTTCATCAATAGATAATTCATTCAAATAATGATAATAATCAGCTGTTCCCTACTATGTGACAGGCTGTTCAAAGTTTATCTTTGGAGATATACAAGGTTAATTTCCTTTTCGCAAAGACAATTCGTGTAATAATTCATTCGCTGATTCGCCAAATGAATACATGTGTACTTTTCCCAGTCCAAAGACTTATTGAATAAATTATTGCCGGCAGGGAGAGAAATCGGAACAATAACTGATGCCCATTTTTAACTCGTGTTCTCTCTGTGAATTCTCTTCATCTGAGCACTTTTAGAAGTAGGGCCTATTTGAGAAAATGACAGAAAGCTTTGTCGCTACACAAAATGTTCAGAGGTCAAGTGTGCAAAGAATTTGCCTCAACAGCTTTGCGAAACTCGAATCAGTTGCCTGTATTGAAATGTGTAATCAGAATGAAAAGACTCGGACCTTCACGCCGTGTAACTGAGTACCACAGAACCACACACAACGAAACACACACACAAGAAAGGTGAGCTTCTTGCAATCTCAAGGAATGGATAATCAAGCAGCCATCATCCTTTCTTCGCCATTGATAGCAGGAAGTGACGTAATGGAGCGATGCTGTTGGAGAATCGGCATAAATGTCTGCTACAAGTACTATGTACAAAAAATTTTCAGACCCCCTTTGTGTTCATGTTTTGCCAAAACAAAAGAACCACAGTCAGTGAGACGCTAACTTACTTTATGTCCTATAAATATGGTTACTATAAGTTGAACGTTGAAACTGCCTTTTGCCTCCAGGCTTTTATAATAGCATACAAAGCTTTTATTGTTTGCCTGTATAAAAAAAGGCGGGAATACATGTACACCCTTCTCGCAGTCATCCTGATCTGATAACAGAGTGATACGTTGTTTTTTTTTTGTTTTTTTTTGTTATCTTTCCCCCGACCAAGACCGATGCCATTAAAAAAAAAAACAAGATCAATGCCATTGAAATAATGACCAAACAAACAAATAAACAGATCCATGCATATAACGAACAGAATATGCGTGTGTTTCATGTTTGTATAGGTTATCTCTTGATGTATAGTAGACAATTGTTTTTATACCGTTTCCTAATAAGTACCTCTAGCGAAAACCCGACTTTTTTTTTTCTCAAGGAGGGAAGTTAACTTCAACGTAAAGATAGCTTACAGCTACATGCAAATGGGGCAATCATACATTCGCATTGTCAATTGTAAATTTGTCGGATGACGCTTATAAACGTTTGATGATTTTTGTCTCCTAAGGCATTTTGGTTATGATTACAGACGTATCTATTTACAAGGCATAAGTGATGGTTTAAAGAATTGATCTTCAATTTAGCAAGGATTAGTCTTATAAAGTCATGAGTTCCCTTTACCCATCATGGTTAATGGAACTGCGACATCGTTGAGGTAACCACACCTTTCAATTTTCATAGTTCAAACCTAAATCGTAACATAATCAAAACACAAGCAAAATATCTCAAAATGCTCAGAAGATGGCATGAATCAAAACTTTTTTTTTTACGGAGATTGGATATGGCAATCTTTATTGACCTATATTTAATACAAGTTTTCCACAGCTATAATTTCCGCCTATGATAGCATTCTGATGATTTCGATTGCGTTTTGAACTCGTACCGAGCTATACTATCGAAACAGCTTTGACCTTTATACATGTAGTTCAATATGAACGAGTGTTTCGGACTCATAACCAACGTTCGTAATCGTAACCACACAGTAACAAATCAAACGAATATTGAGTAACGACTATCTTTATACATAGGCTGCCTGACTGATCACATGGTTTGACTACTACTTCAAGCAGGCTGAAAATAAAAGAAGAATAAATACACTTTTAATAATGATACGATGCTTTACAACGTATTCACAGTATAATGTTTGCTTGCGTTTCTGTATGCAATACGGACGGAAAATAAAATGCAGATGGATGCTATTAAATGTTAACACCCAACGCATCCAAATGTTTTTGAAATACATATTATTGTTTTACTATACTGTTTGAAACGTCGAATTTGCGAGTCCTTTAAAGGGTTACTACTCATATTATCAGGCAAAATAAAAGTATTAGGATTTTGATTTGCTCGCAAGACTAACGATGCTATGGCGATCGTTCGCAGCAGTGACAATCCGCTTCAATAGATCTATTCAATTATTCTGTTTTCATTGAAAGAGGAAGGAGAAGTCAACTTTAAACTTCATTAGTTTTCTCGCCTTTTAAACATGTTTTCATGTATCATGCGTGGTATCCCTATTCCTTCTCATGGTAGTGCGTGAGATGGAGCGTGAACGCCGTCGCTAAGCAGGACTGCTGTAGCGTTTCGTCCGAGAAAAGAAACAGGTTGTAAGCTTCTCTGATATACAATTCAATGGTACGCGGCAGTTTCTTTTTGAATGGACTCCTATATAATACTATATAGCTACTTTCAGGAGATTAAGATGGCCACGCGCTTAACGTTTCACGTAATAAAAGAACCTTCTTCATCCCCATCCCGACAATAGAAAGCGTCGCCTAAGCAACCACATCCTGTGTACCACCGATGCTTTTCGTCCCGTCTCTTTCGCGTATACTACTGGGAATGTCTATAGACCATAAAGTCTTTATAGATCCGAGCATGAATCATAAGAGGGCTTGCTCCAGTCGATTTGAGTGACATCATTAGTCGTCTTTAAGATGACAATAGCCTTTCAAACACAAAGTTCAAAATTGATGCGCCCCTCTAGCCTGAAATAACTATCATTCTCATATTCTATATAGACACTGAGGTGTCCACCGCGTACAAAAAAGAGGGAAATTTGGCTCTTGCATAAAAATGGGCAAATGGTGCAATTCTAAGCATACTAATTCTTAGTTGTAAACTTACTAGACATTTGATAGAATGCATGGTACTGAAAAAAAAAAGCACTTTGAATATGTTTAATGTAACAAACCGTTGTTAAGAATAACTCTATTTGATATCTAAAGTCAAGAATAACTCTATTTAACATCCAAAATGGCGCATGTCCATTTTGATACATAATATATCCTGAAAGTTAACGTAAAAGACGCAAAACTATAATCAAAGATTACAGGTAACAGTGTATCGTATAAGACTCGATAACGTATTATGATAACATCCATAAGTCGGCTTTCATTGTACACTATTCCGCTGCTATCAAAAAGAAACTAATCTAAACATGTAAAAAAGTACAGCCTCAGTATTGCAGTTTCATCAAATCAATGTGCTACATGATGATAAACTGTCCGCATTTTTTTTTTTTTTTTCGAGGGGCAGAGAAGTATATTCAAGGACTGGTGTTAAGCATGAAATAGTATATTTGGTTGAGATGAGGATTCAGCTATTAGACTTTTTACAGATACAACGTACTTTGAAAAGAAAGAAATATTAAAGAGCATACAATTCTGACAGGAAATCAAATTTCATTTGGTGAAGATCGGTTCTGAAATGGTAGATATATCCAGAAACAAAGTGAAACATAGCGATCCTTGTAAAAGGCGGGCACCTATATCTCAGCCATTTCAAATCGCACTTCTCTTTGGGTTTTGGATTCACGATGAGCCCTTCCTGTCATACTAAAAAAAAAAATAATCATTGTCTGATTATGTCAATTACTATCGCAGTATTTCAAAGTGAAATGAATATCCCTACTAACTAAACACTAAACAAAAAGTAAGTTCCCCCTAAAACAAACATCAATATTTTATGAATCATGAACCTTTGAGGAAATCTGAATACAGGATCATGTAGCTGTAGTTCTCGGCTACCTTTCATGTGAAATTCAGTGGATATCACTGGGTCACGCTTGAGTGAGCATGATTTAAAGTCAAAATGGTCACTTTTTGAAGTTCACAAGCCCAATTTTGCAACTTTGATTTGGTGATATTGGAAGAGATTTCAATTTTCCAGGATAAAAAGCCATGCAACGTATAATTTATGTGCTTCTTATCGTACCATGTGACTTGTGCACAAAATTTCACGGTTGAGTGAACACGGGGTGAAAATTACCAAAATGGCCGATTTGACATGTTTCTCGTCGTAATTTCTATCAATTGAGATTGAATTCATGTGTTGAACAGTTTTTACACACAATTCACGTATTTTCACGGTTGAATGAGCACATTAAAAACAAACAAAAATAACAATTAATATTGTGCAGTCAGAATTGCGATAATTTTGCGCACTAAAATCAACTGTATGATGCTTTTTTATATTGTGCTTATACCCAACTGCATATCAGTGACCACCTGACATTTCAGTCACGCTTCAATAAGCACGTGAGGCTGGAACCCCTTTTTTTCTAACCTACACAGTGAAAAATTGGCAGTTTGGCCATAGTCCCCATGGTAAGTTCATGTGAAGAGGAGGAATTCATGCTTTTGGAAAGCTAACAATGGCTTTTGCCTGCAATGTGGTTTATTTTACGGTTGAATGACCACATTATGAAACAATGATTTATCTTATTAAAACCATCCAGCAGGTGTTACATTGATCTTCTGCATTTAAAATCAACAGCAAATTTCATTATTGCGTTTGGGACCGATATAAATGTCTCAGTGATTCTTGGCATTCCTTCAAAATTTTACACGTCAAAGGTACATGGTGCCGGAAACCCTCCTTATAATCCATGGCTACCTTTGATTAAATATTGAAGTGTTCGTGGGGAAATTGGTCTGCCTTTAGTTTAATGAAATCCCCTTGTTGGAGCAGAGATGAGAAATTATGCAAATTAAATCTTCGGGCCTTTGTTCTCGCTACTGAATACTAATTTTGGCATTAAGTTCTTGATCTTTGTAAAGTCATGAAGTCATGCATTAACTCAAAGGGAAAATAAATGCAATTAATCATTGACATGGCACCAAATTTCACTTTTATTCAACATCAATATCCTCCCGTGCTGCACATATGCATGGAGAGTCTGGAGACATATATTATGGTGAGCAACATGCAGTGGCCTTTGTTGTTCATGTGGAGTTGATAATTGTGATGGTAATGATAGTTGCTTAAAATGTTGGTTGACTATTATGCGATCGTTGTGGCAATATAACACAGATTGGGGAGCATCTGCACTCACTATTTAGGCTCTATCCACTGACAGTGCTGAACACGTCTTCAAAACCAACCAAATGTAAATCCTATGGGAATTTCAGCCACGAAAATGGTTTTGACCTGCACACTTTGCTCATCTTATGTGCTCACTGAAGCATGTCACAATGTAATTTTTTATCGAAATGTTATTTTTTTCATTGAAATCAGAGTAATTTCCCAACATATCAACTAAAACATAAAAAACAATGAATATTTTTTATCATATAGGGTAAAAAAGGGTTTTCCAGCCCCACATGCTCGTTGAAGCGTGACTAAAATGTCAGGTGATCACTGTATGCACAGTGGTATTAAACACAGTACAAAAAACATTAAAACAATTGATTTCAGTGCGCAAAATTATCGCAGTTCTTACTGCACAATTTAAATTGTTATTTTTCTTTGTTTTTAATGTGCTCATTCAACCGTGAAATTACGTGAATTGTGTGTAAAAACTGTTCAACACACGAATTCAATCTCAATTGATAGAAATTACGACAAGAAACATGTCAAATCGGCCATTTTGGTAATTTTCACCCCGTGTTCACTCAACCGTGAAATTTTGTGCACAAGTCACATAGTACGATAAGAAGCACATAAATTATACGTTGCATGCCTTTTTATCCTGGAAAATTGAAATTCGTTCCGATATCACCAAATCAAAGTTGCAAAATTGGGCTTGTGAACTTCAAAAAGTGACCATTTTGACTTTAAGTCATGCTCACTCAAGCGTGACCCAGTGATATCCACTGAATTTCACATGAAAGGTAGCCGAGAAATACAGCTACATGATCCTGTATTCAGATTTCCTCAGAGCTTTCCTACTCATAAATTACACAGGTTTGTTTTAGGGGGAACTTACTTTTTGTTTAGTGTTTATTTACTACCTGTAAAAGTGGAAATTTTCGCTGCGTTGAAATTTTCGCGAATTTCGCGCAACCAGAAACTAGCGTGATAATAAAAGCACGTGAATATTTTTTGCTTGCTGTATGTTCCTGTGCGTGATGTCTTTATTCCGCGGAATTAAAAACACGCAAATCTCTTCTTACCCGGCCAAACGCGAAAAATAAGTCGCGCGAAAATATCCACTTTTGCAGTAGTACATGACAGAAACATAATGATGTCTTGAAATTTGTTGTGAAGATGATATAGATGAATGTTACAAAGAGATAGGAGGTAGAACATATCCTAACCGCATTCATGCAAGACTAATGATATTGTAGCAATAGTACCACCCCCCCCCCCAAAAAAAAAAACACGCAATAATCATAACAATAACAATAACGATAATAATGATGATAATTGCAAAAAAAGTATTCTCTATTTAGAGTAGCCTCTTCAATGCTATCAGTGCTCTAGCTGTCAGAGGGCCCGCCTGACATTATTGCCCTATATAGAGTTGCTATAGGACGGAATAGGACGTAATCGCTGCGGGGAGGGAATTGAACTCGGGTCCTTCGACTGGGAGTCGTGAGGCTTAAATATTCACCGTGCCACGGCGCCCTCGCCCCCCGCCCCCCCCCCCCCCCCCCCAAAAGAAAAAAAAAGAAAAAAGAAAACAACGTTATTTGGCATAAAACAGTCATGATTATGCTTGATTTCTATGGTTCATCCCTGCAATACTGAAGATTTGCGATTCTTAATCTTAAGTATCCGTGGCATAAATAATTATGCTTATTGTCGCTGGCATTCAATGCATATAGTGTAGGCAAGAACTTCCACTCTCTTGGTTCTCGGGAAATTTGCAAAATTATCATGCACGCAATTATTCCTCGTTTTACAGTAAAACCTTGTGTTCGCATGTTGCAACTTAAGCGGTAAAACAATACAAAACCAAAGGCAAGGTTAAACTTCGTCTTCTTTACACATCATTCTTAGGATGATCACTGACATGACAATTTTGTCTGTCCACCGCTTCAGAAAGATTAACTGTCTTATAATTTGATCGACATTGTGGGATTAACATCTGCAGGAAGAGAACCTGAAGCATATTCCAAAATTCGGTTCAAATATATTAGGCGCCAAATCTTCAAATTTCATTCTATATGTTGACGAATTCATATACACGGACGAAAGGAGAATGGTTAGCAATGTATACAAATTTCCGTCGAACTTCCAATGGCCCATTTGAAATATTATGCAACATATAGGTTAATTGTCAGATCATCAAGTGATCAGCAACAGTGTGAATACCGCTGTGCCAGCGTGTAGTCATCACAACAAGCAAGAATAGCTTTTTCGTATAATGTACAAGCACGTCAACAGTACGCGGCAGTTTCTTTTTGAATGGACTCCCGCTATCTACTTTCAGGAGATTAAGTTTGCTACGCTGAACGTTTCACGTTTCATAAAAGAACCTTCTTCATCCCCATCCGGACAATAGAAAGCGTCGCCTACATCATCATCCCCATCCCGACAATAGAAAGCGTCGCCTAAGCAACCACATCCTGTGTACCACCGATGTTGTTGTTGTTCTTTTAGTTTTGTGGAGCTCTCTGCCGGGTGTGCCGCGAGGGGGGGGGGGGGTAATTTACTCCAAAAAATATATTCAATTTAAATATACACTTAAATTCAATTATAAAAACCTACACTACTTCTAATTATTTACACAATCTAATAATAATAATAATAATAATAATAATAATAATAATAATAATAATAGTAATAATAATAATAATGATAATAATATATATACATATATATATATATAATATATATATATGTATGTATGTATCAATATTTACAAACGAGATATTTACAGAGAAAGAAAGGGGACACGTTTTAAGAAAAGATATCGCCTGCCTATACTCCTGCACCGACATGCAGGGTTACGCCGTTCCCGTCGGCAAGCAGGTAGAGGACCCGCCCGCCGACGCCGGTGAAGTCTCGGCCTTTCCCGGGGGTAGGCGCCTCTAGTGTTAGCCTTTATGATAGGCGAGGACATCATGGAAGAGGAGGGATGATATAAGAATTAGAGGAAAGGGTGAGGACAGAACAGAGAAAACAGACACCGATGCTTTTCGTCCCTTCTCTTTGTTGGGTATGTCGGAGCACTAGACCATAAAGTCTTTGTAGATCCGAGCATGCATCGTAAGAGGGCTTGCTCCATTCAGAGGATTTGAGCGACATTATAAGTCGTCTTTAAGATGACAATAGCCTATCAAACACAAAGTTCAAAATTGATGCGCCTCTCTAGCCTGAAATAACTATTCTATATAGACACTGATGTGTCCAACAAGTTCAAGAAAAGGACAATTTGGCTCTTGCATAGAAATGGGCACATGGTGCAATTCAAAGCATAAGATACTCATTCATAATTGTAAACTTACCCCAACGTTTGAAAGAATGCATGTAACTGTTCAAGAAAATATCTTTAATATGTTAAATGAAACAAACCATTGGAAATCGGAGAAATCTCTCCACCTGAAGCTTAACAATGTATTGTTATATCAATAACAGTCAAGTTTCTTTACAACTCGTCGTAGCTACCATCAACCTTCTTGGCAACCATTTCTTCGCACTCAGCCGGAAAAGGACAGCTGAAACAAGTTCTGCAGTCGAATTCCCGTTTGAAAGCTGGACAGAATCTCTCCTCCAGCTCTTACAGTATTACAGTATTACAGGACGATATAGATTTTAGCAATTATATTACAACCATCACGAAGGCCGACGACCAGTTGAAGTAAATGCGGCAACAGAATAAAAAGGTAAACCCGGTGTTAAAATACAAAGATTTGATTTTAATGGTGTGTCAAAGAACACAAATATCAATGTATTCTACAGCAACAAAAATGACAGAAGTTAACGGAGTTTGACAAAGAACGACGACCAGCTGAAATAAGTATTAGAATGTTAGTCTAGTTCCCGTTTGCATGGTTTGGAAGTCGGACAAAATCTCACCACCTGATGCCAAACAATATTATATCAATAACAGTCAAGTTTCCTTACAACTCGTATAGCTACCATCTTTTAATATCATCACAAGCCCCTTTTACACTTTCACGGATTGCTTCACGGATGACCACGGATCGTCATCCGTGGTCCGGCATGCAAAATATCGATTTTCCTTTTAATGCCGGTGTGAATGCGGTCCCAAATGGTTGTCTACACGGACAAGTACGGAAGCTACAAGGACAAGTACGGTGCCTACATGGACAGACAAGGAATGAACGCGGACCACAGCGGAAACGATACGGAGCTAACACGGATATCAAGGAAGAGCACGGATGCAACTGGGTCCCTTCGCGGTGTTTACGCGGATATCCCCAAAAAGTTGACACATTACATTTGCTTTTTCTTTTGATACTTTATCATTCTTGGGCGACATGCTTCCAGAGCTAAGTAATATGTAACAAACAACCAGAAAATCTACAGCAGATTACATACGCATCTGCTTGTCGACATCATAAAGGCATAAATAAAGCAAAACAAACTAAGACAAATCAACCCCCCCCCCCAAAAAAAAAAAAAAAAAAAACAGCAAGAAGATGTGTGTGGGTCACTGAAGATTCTCATGCGATATAAACCTACTAGAGGAGTCGATTGGTTGTACTGATGGGTGAAGATGTGAGCAAATTTCATTGACTTTCTGAGCTTGTATTGGCAAAATATACACGACTTTCTCATCCCGGATGGAGCCGATGCTAATACGGACTTTCCGATGTCTTCACGGAGGCAACAAGGAGTAGCCGGTGCCTACAATGAAGGAATACGGATGCAACACGGAGTAGACGGTGCCGACAAGGAAGAGTTTGTATTGATTTCCATACGTGATGTCCGTGAGGAAAAATTAAGCAAGCTCATTTTTTTTTTTTTTTTTTTTTCGGCGGACATGCCGGATGATCAAGGATAATGTCGGATGACTTCACGAAGTCAACACGGTCATGCCGGAAATAGTACGGATGATCCCGGACCGACGATCCGTGGTCATCCGTGATGCAATCCGTGAAAGTGTAAAAGGGGCTTATAGCGACCAATTCTTCGCACTCGGCCGTGAAAAAAAAAAAAGAGTTCCGTGTGTGTGTGTGTGTGTGTGTGTGTGTGTGTGTGTGTGTGTGTGTGTTTGTGTGTGTGTGTGTATGGTGTGGTTTATTTTGTATGTGTGTGTGTTTGTTCCCGAAATTAAGACATCATCTCCCGAAAAATAATGGCAAGTGAAAATATTTGCATAATTTTCCTTTGGTGCTAGTTTCTGATTGCGGAAAGTGGGCGAAAAAAAAAAAAATCCGCCTTTACAGTAAAGTTAAAAGGCGAACGCAGATGACATTCTATGGTATTTTGACAACATGAAATCAATTTTTTTCTTTGTTGTGTTTCTTTTTCTAAGAATAACAAACAATAAGAACAGTTAACAGGGATCGACAAAAGCGGGATGGACAGCTGAAACAAGTTCTTCAGTCGAATTCCCGTTCGAAAGCTGGACGGAATCTCTCCTTCCGCTCTAAAATTTTACAGGACGACATAAATTTTAACAATTATATTGCAACCATGACGAAGGCCGACGACCAGTTGAAGTAAATGCCGCAACAAAGTAAATAGGTAAACCTGGTATTAAAATACACAGATTTGATTCAATGATGTGTCAAAGAACACAGAAATCAATGTATTCTATGCAGCTACAAAAATGACAGAAGTCAACGGAGTTTAACAAAGAAAGACAACCAGCTGAAATAAGTATAAGAATGTTAGTCTAGTTCCCGTTTGGAAGTCGGACAAAATCTCTCCACCTGAAGCTTAACAATTAATTCGATAACAGTCAAGTTTCCTTACAAGTCGTAGTAGCTACCATCAACCATCTTAGTGACCAATTCTTCGCACTCGGCCGTGAAAGAGAGTTTCGTATTTGACCGAAACCTAGACATCATCTCCTGAAACATAATGGCAAGTGAAAACATTCGCATAATTTTCTTTTTGCGCTAGTTTCTGGTTGCGCAAAGTGGGTGAAAAAAAAAAATCCGCCTTTACAGTAAGGTTAAAAGGCGAATGCAGCTGACATTTTTTGGTATGTTGACAACATGAAATCAATATCCCTTTTTTAGCATAACAAACAATGAGAACAGTCAGCAGGGATTGACAGCTGAAACAAGTTCTGCAGTCGAATTCCCGTTTGAACACTGGACAGAATCTCTCCGCCCGCTCTAAAATTTTACAAGACGACATAAATGTTAACAATGATTACAACCACGCGAAGGCCAACGACCAGTGGAAGTAAATGCCGCAACAGAATAAATAGGTAAACACGTTGTTAAAATACAAATATTTGATTCAATGTTGTGTCAAATAAAAAACAATCAATGTATTCTACAGCAAAAGATATGACAGAAGTTGTCGGAGTTTGACAACGAACGGCGACCATCAAATAAGTTTTGCAACGATGGTCAAGTTTTCGTTTGTAAACCGGACAAAATCTCTCCGCCGTGTTTCCTACGCGTAAAGACAAGATAATACAAATTCAATGTCTATCGAATGCGGTCAAGTCTCCTTTCACATCGCCGTAACTACCATTTGCACAACAGACGGAAAGTCAGCCTGTTATTCACAATTATCTATAGCAGCGAGAATAATTTTTTTTTTTCTCGTGAAAACACAAGAATTCCCATTCATTATCGTACTCGGCATTGCGAATCATATCACCCAGCGGATTAGCTGTAGCCACGCGTTTTGGACGTTGCTCGACGATGGAACAGAGACGGAATTTCGGTGGTACAGTAATGGTAATTCGTCGGGACGATATGCGACGTTTTAGATCACACGGATAACGGGCTTATGCTGTGACAAGTAAAGCTGAACAAAACATAAACTTGAACACGAACGGCATTGAAACGAAGCCATATAGTCAGAGCGTTTCCCGACGGTTGAACAATGATTCGTCGGGAACGATATGCGACGTTTTTAACAAAAAGAAACGCAAGGCACAATAGAAGCCGAACCTTGAAAATAGCTAGTAAGTCGGGACGAAGAGCGACGATTAGTGAAAGGGAATCCTTTCTCTATCGTCGCTTATCGTCGGGACGAATAAACAAAGGTATGAATAGAAAGTACGTGTATTCATATGCACGGTTGCTTATTCATATGCACGTGACGCCTGTTCATATGCAAATCATCGAACATGCACAATGCGACATCGTCGCGACGAAGATATCTCTCTATCAGGTTTTTCTGTGGTGCCTTAGTGAAGATGAGTTGGAAAGTACGTAAATCGCTGAAAGTACGTGAAAAGAAAATAGTGTAAGGGGAAGAAGAAGGAGGAGAAGAAGAAGAAAATAAAAAAAAAAAAGATGTAGGAGAAGAAGAGACAGAAGAAGAAGAAGAAGACGAAAAAAAGAATAGCAGAATTCCGCTCGGCTGACGATATTCAAATCGATACCAACACTATGGTTACATGAACCACTGACGAAGATATTTGGACACACAACACCGAGTGATTTCAAGTTCAGGATTTTTTTTTTTTTATTATGATACTAATACATAGCACTGGCACCGAAATTTTAATCAGCAAATAACAACGATATTTAAAAAAAAGTGTTCTAATACTCTCTAAAAAAAAATCGAGTGAAAATATTCACTCTTAAAAGAGTAAATACAAAAAAGAGTGGATTTAGAGTGAAATTGAAGTGAATTTTGAGTGAAAATGTTCATTTTCACTCGTTGTAGAGTGACCTCAGGGATCACTCCAAAATCTTCGAGTGATCCTTGAGGTCACTTCAAAATGAGTGAAATTGAACATTTTCACTCAAAAGTCACTCCAATTTCACTCTAAATCCATTCTTTTTTTGTATTCACTCTTTTAAGAGTGAATATTTTCAATCGATTTTTTTTTCGAGAGTAAGTTTTGTTTAGAAGATAATGTGCGTTCTCACAAAGTCTGTGAAAGAGGGGGCTTTCAACAGTGCGCCTGCAATAAATTAACTAGTTTAAATCATTTTGACGATTATGTGATAAAAATGAAAGCATCACATACAGTAATTGAAAACCTTCAAGTGATATCATTATTCGAGGTCTCATAAAATGTAATATCATGATCCCTGTACGGTGTTACGACGTTGATTGTCTTAGATTCATTTGCTTTTTTTTTTACTGAAATCATGAGGAAAAGAAAAAATGCGCAAAGATACAGAATTGATTATCATATGAACGCTCATGATTTATGTGTGTGTGTGTGTGTGTGTGTGTGTGTGTGTGATTGTGTGTGTGTGTGTGTACGTGTTGTATGTTTTCACGCCAGCCGGAAGATCATTATTCAATTAATGTTTATCATTTGTGTGTAAAGGTATGCTAAAAGAAAAATATATCCAGAACTATCTGTAACTTACTTCTGAAATAATGTTGATCTGGAATCAAACAATTATGATGAAAACATGTTTGCAGATAAATCTGCCTAGATAGGCAATACGCTCTGACTTTATCTATAAAAATGTGTCGTGTAGGTATACAGTGTAGAGGTGTCCAAGCAGAAACTGTCTGAATTGATACTAAACTAACGTTCATGATTTGGCGTTTGCATTAAATTAGCATAATGTTAACATACATGATAATAATGTATAATCATGTATAATAATTTTTATTATAAGCAACATTGACTTTGTACTCGGCTAAGTGTTTGAATAGAATCACACATCATAGACTTTGTTCTGTCAAATTTGAACATTTGAAAATGTGAAATTTGACCTTTTACATGAAATGATAATGTCCAACCAATAGAAAAGAAGATGCTCTAAAAAGGCACATGATGTGAAAGACGTAATATATAATTCACAGGTTTTTTTTTTCATGTTTTCATGAAGCACTAATGTCAGTCGTAACTGCCTTAGGAAATGTAAGACCGGTAAAGAAATCATGTGATCAGGCAAATATGCCATGTTAGGGAAAGAATCCTAACTTCTATTTGATTTCTTGCCATGCCATATCAGATTAGTGGCCGATATGATTATCGAAATCTTTGTATGATAGTATATTATCCTTGTGTCTTTCAGTGTGTGTGTGTGTGTGTGTGTGTGTGTGTGTGTGTAAACGTGCAGCTCAGTCAAATTTTCATCATTCATTTAATTCTGCCAGGACAGGAGGGGATTCGGACCTCCTACATAACTTCGAATTAGTTTGTTATCATTATTATTTTCGGACTTGAATGATCAATACAGCAGCATTCTCGATTCGTATGATAATAAATTTCGTCATTACAAAAGTACCCATTCTTAACAACACTATACAATTAAAAATAAGCCTGGCTTTCTTTTTTTTTTCTCTCTCTCTGTCTCCCTCTCTCTTGTGACGAGAATGAACAGTTAAACAAAACAAACAAGCACTCACACACAAAATGATTACAAAACGATATTAAGAAAGTATGAGAGGTACAATCACATTAGGTTATTGATGCACCCAACATTGCCTTTCATTTGATAGTATATACAGTCCTGTACCCGGCCAAGAGGTGCATACATTCGTAAGGGCAAACGAATCATCTGTTGTGCATTGACACATGACTCTTTTGAATTTGAAATAAAAAAAAAGCAAAATTTTGTGTTGTTTGTTTGCTTTATTGTTTTTGTTTTTTGTTTCGGGATAAAAAACAAACAAACAAACAATAGAAAATAGAAATCGTCGTTTTCAATGCATCTCTTGTTGCTGTATGCGTATAGTACCGTAATCCAAGCAAACAGTGGTAAAGTTAGCTTCATGTAAATGTGTTTAAAAGGCTTAATTTGTGTTTATTTTGATATCTCTTGGGTATGCATGTCTGTGTTTGTCTGATATATATATATATATATATATATATATATATATATATATATATATATATATATATGTGTGTGTGTGTGTGTGTGTGTGTGTGTGTGTGTGTTTGATGTCTGAATGTCAAACACGAATTACTGGATAGAGAGAGGTAACGATCAACGCTTAATTTGTCATATTACTTATTTTGTATTTGTTTGTTTGGAAGCCATCTGTACGTGATGGGAGGATAGTCCATTCATCTGCATTGTTTGATTATAATAATGCTCTTTTATACAGTCTGGTTGAGTAGGACCTACTTGGTGTGGATAACTTCACCGGAGTATGCACCCTGCTCTTTGCAATGCATTAAAGCGGGATCTTTTGCGTGCATGCATGGCGTGAGACTCTCTCAAATACGAGACCACAACATCCAATCAGATGGATAGAGATGTCTTCTTACTAAGAAGGACATAGCATACTTCATTACTCAGAAAGACTCAAGGGGAGTTAAGCACGCTCTCCACGAGTTCTTCGATAGGAAGGTGTAGAGAGATACACTATGACTACCTACGGAGCCACCTTACCTTGTTACTGATTTGGCGCGTAATGATTGGTTAGAAGGGTTTGAATACGACCAACAAGAGCAAAGATCTGAGCTTAGGGCATTGGGCATGATATAGAAAGTAATTATGTTAATTGACATGTTATGACGTTTCTCTAATTTTTATATAAAAAGTTTATGATATAATAAATACATCATACGATGAATCCTCCATTCTAATTGGTCATGGCATTGTGAGGTCACAAGTTTTCCCCACTTCCTTCAGTAAGAATAATACAACTTCCGCCGACTGAATTCTGCTCAGGCTTCCCCAGACTGGCATTGATTCGCCGGAGATGGGGTGTTACCACTCTTGGCATATTTATATAGCATTGCCATAGTCTTTGCATAAGTTGAGAAATCACCTATGTGCAAATTTTTAACCATACCCATCGTTATTCTAACCATATACTGCCTCGAGGCAGCCGATATTAATTTCTTAACAACATTATGAGATTAGTTTTACTAATTTTGTAGACATGCATAATATGCATGTCTACAAATAATCAGTAAAACGAATTATGATACGAGTTCTTTAAGATTCAATTCAATTCAATGGAAATTTATTCACATTTTTCGACAGAACACATACATTCATATTATAAGCGGAAAATTTAAAAAGAAACTTTGTAAAACAATAGCGAAAAATTATGATACATCATTGACATAACAAAACAGTGTAATAAATCGCCTACAGGAGAACAGATACGTACTGTATGAAAAATGGATGGACCTACTGAACAGACAGCCCTTGTCATAACGGAAGCCCAATACAGAGAACAAATTGATATGTAAATAGGACTATAAGAGACAACAGTGACATACAAAGACTACAGAGAGAGAGAGAGAGAGAGAAAGAGAGGGAGGTAAATACATGGGGGTAGTGACATGCAAATGTTTATCGGGAAATACAGCTGTAGCTTTTCAATGTGTTTTTGAATGTGCAGAAGAAATGGAAAATAAATTTCTGAAATACATTGAAGGAAGACAACATACACTCGGGAATATGATCGTAGCAACAAAATAACGGACACAATGTTATAAAAGTCATTTACAGGCTACCTTGATAACATGGAAATTTAAATTAACAAACATACACACGAATATACACCAATATTCATTTCCTGTACATTTTTAACAAACAACGCAATATCCACAGCAATGCTAATTTCCAGAAACATCGACGTCCCAGTCATTAGAAACAAGTTATGAAAAGCGTAATTCAACAACACATAATGACTCAGAATTAATCATAGTATTTTCATATCGTAACTGCAATAATGAAATATAGCTAAGATTGTGTATTTATACTGAATGATTGAACGGGTACCAAATTGATTTTGACGAGAAGAATATTTTCTAGATATTCGATGAAGCAATAGTAGGCCATCTGAGTCGGATATGACTCGCATTAAAATGAAATATAGGTTCACTGATTCAAACGAGTATAAAAGCAAGTTCCCTTCTCAGGCATATTGCAAACCAATTCTGACTTCCCGAGCAAGGTGCAATCAAAAATGCACTGCTCGAGCAGTGTCTAAATCTAATTTCACTTGTCGAGCAAGGCTTAAACCCAACTCCATTTTTCGAGCACGGTGCCAACCTGATTTCACTAATCGGGAGAGGCCCAAATACACCTTTTTTTTTCTGTTTTTCTGTTTTTTTAAGCGATAAAGGTACCAACCCATCATCATTTCTCGATCAGGATGTAAACCCACACTTCCATTGCACATGCAGACTGCACGATACATGACATTACTCTCGTGTCTGAGTGAACAGTTCCGTGAATCATTTGATTTAATTGGGTTCATTCGATTTGAGTCAAATTTACTGTCTCATAATAGGAGTGTTCATCCAGTCACAAAATGACAAGTCTAATCCCGAAGCAGGACTGACAGCTCGTCCTAAAGGAAGCAATCCCTATGACATTTCAAAACGCAACGAGCCTCCACTAAAATAATACATAACGAGGAAGAAGACAAAAGGTGATAACATCCTATGAGCTATATAGAATGATAATGGAGAGTCCCATTGCAAGACACCTGGCATGCAATATCCAAGAACTACGAGGGGCTATCCTTACAATCTGTACACAAAGTTTCGTGGTCAACAAACAACAATTAACACCTTTTTTTATTTTTTATAATACATGCATTATAGACAGCTCAATTAAAAATGCCTCAGCATGTCAAAACAATCTAGACAGGAATGTTGTCATTGTTTTTTTTTTATTTTTTTTATAGAATATTCGTCTCATCAGAAGTAATTCGAAGATTACTTAAAAGTTTTAATCAAATGCTGCATGTAATGCAAATCCATGAGCCAATTATTAAAATTTTACTGACTTTCTTACAACTTTGTGAGATGTCAATGCAAGAAGTTTTACTATGGATCTTGTATCCACAGGTGGACACGTGCGAACAAAAATACATTGGGAACATCATTCAAACACATTGCTCTTCTATATACACAATGTAATATTGTTAAGTAGGTTGCCTGGTGTGTGTAGGTGCGTGCGTGCATGCGTGTGTGTTGTTGTTTTTTTCGGTATTCTTATACCCACGGAGTTACAATACTAGCTCAAGCCCTTGCTTGCTGTTCGTATTCCTGCTCCTTGAAAAGCGATAAATAATTGATCATTGTGCATGACAGAAGTACATAGTCCTTAAAAACAAAATAATTATTCTAGGCTCTACTTAATACGAAAACTTATGAAAACAATACTAAGTAAAGGAAACAGATGAAACACAAATATATCTACAAGACCGGTCAACAACGTTAATCTTTCAACCATAAAAGAACATCTTCGAAAGTTACTGTCACAATGTTGGACCAGTGACTCAAGATTGTGCCTGTCATATTTCAGTTTTTGACCGTTTTATATTCCTTTTTTTTTAAACTTTCGTTAGTTTACAGGCACATGCCTCTAGTAAATCGATAGAGCTCTCCACAATTACTACAATGCACTCTCATTACAACAAACACGGTAATAACGAAACTCCAGTTATAACGTGGTACAAAATTCACGCCCCGACATTATCCGCTCATTTTTTTTTCTGTATTGTTTATTTGTTCGGTTTTAAAGAAATTTCGATAAAACGAGAGAGAACTGCCTGTCACGAGGATGTCGTTATAAATGGGGTTGACTGTAATTCATCCAGCTCAGCTCACTGAGGCTTTCTGAATCTTGGTTTTGGCGTTATCCAGCACGTGGATTCCTCACTAGAATGATTTTTCCCCCGATGTTTCACTATATAGTGCCATACGTCCTGTCCTCCTTTCGTGCTGATTCGTGTCTCTTCTTGCTTTTCTTTTCCGATTCGAATAGTGTTTCAATGTTTCTCTGCCAGCGCCATTTTTTTTTTCTGGTCCTTGTTCTCATACTCTTCTTTCCCTTACTTCCTTTCTTCACTTCTTTGCCACCTCCCCGTCCCCCCCCCCCCACTTGGGTTCTTGTCTTTCAATGTCTACGAATGTTGCGACTCTTCTTTATGACGTTAAGCCGTGGTTAGTACATGTCTCCAGCAATGACTTTGTTCTCAGGGTTTGTCCTCTTCTTTCTCTTGCATGTGTCCATCGTTTCTCTGGTCCTCTCAAGAGACCAACTCCGCAATTAGTAACATGCTGCATTAGCTGTTTGTTTCATATTCATCCGGGGAGAGTTAGTTTTCTTGCCAAGAACCCTGGCCAATTTCGCGGCTGCTTTCGCCTTCTGAGCCTTTTCCGTCACTGAGTGTCTATTGGAGAGTGAGAGAAGATTGAACACAATGACCAAGTTTTGTCAGATAGTTATAGATGACTTGTAAATTTTCGTCTGATCCAAATAAGGTATAATTTCGTTTATGTGAACTCTTATCGTCAACATTGTTACTGTTCATTCGCAACTTATTGGATATCATTTGTAAAGTTCAACCAATTTTTCGTCTATGGAACTTCGCACTGCATATTTCACGCAAATATGCGGTGTTGCATGTCGTCGCTCAAAATAACATATCCCTCATTGTTTACACTGCCTACGATATCTGGAACTGAAATAAGCAACCTACCTTTTCCCAAATCTGAAATGACCAAAATAGGAAGGCTAAATTCATTTACATTTTGCGCAGGCAGAAGCGCACGTCGCGAAGATCTAGAGAAGTGAATGTTTTCAGCAACAACATACGAGTTGACCTCGATATCATCGCTTTTGGGTAATTCACGTCATTTCCGAAGCTAGAAATTGCTAGAGATGAATACTTCTAAACCATCATGATACACAACTGACTGAAATATTTCTATGCCTCCCATCCCGTTCTATATTGTTTAATACATCTCTTCTAATTCATACTAAGTATTACTAGTACTCGGTAATTTTGGAATGGAACACATGTGTACTATGTACTTTTGTTTACTGTTTTGTTTTTCTTTTATATTTACTGACATTACGTCGTTAGAAAAAAAAATAATATGTAGGCCTAGGTATCATAGTAGATTCTTTTTTTTTTTTATGAGACGGATATATCTAGTGTTAAAGTATAAAATGCAACGTTAATTTATTTTAACATTTTTTTTTCTGCATTTTTTCTTTTCTTTACTTTTTCTTGTTTCACTTCACTGATCACCATTACAGTATATGTAATAGAAATAATTCATTGTACTGGATTAAGACTGCAAATCGAAATGAGATTTCTTAAACTACCCTAAACAAATGGAAAGTAGCTACTGAGAATAAACTGTCTGAATCGACTAGGAAACGTACTTATAATCAAAAATATACATTTTTCTTCTTTTGCCGATTATCGCTTCAGGGGGGTGTTCCATAAAGCTGTTCGTAAAGTTACGAACGACTTACGAACGACTGGTGATCAGTTCTTGTGCTGAATTATTGAAACTCTGATAAGTATGGCACATCAGAACTGATCACCAGTCGCCCGTAAGTTGTTCGTAACTTTACGAACAGCTTTATGAAACTGGGCCCTGCACGTTTTTGGTAGCGATTTGCAATAATTCACTTTTGAAGTCGCCCGTATTTCCTAATGTCGTGTTTGTACCCATTGTGAATTGAGGTTGAAACATTTTCGCAGTTGCCTCTAAAGGTGAGCCCTGACATGAACATCGCAATGGTTCATAAAAAGCCACGGGCCAAATCGTGATACTGTCTTCGTGCAATCTGGCAGATAAGCAATGTAAAACATTAAGTTGTGAATAAAAATGGGCGGACCGCATTTATGATCGACAACAATGCAATATAAATAAAGTTATTGGACGGGTTATCAAGACGTAAACTAGTGCCAAACATGATGTCGTCATCACAGCATGACACAACACAAAGCCTTTACAGAGAAAAATATGGCCATCAAAAATAAAATGCACGAAATTGTCTCATATAGAGGTTGCTAGATAGAATGGTTTCAAATGTGTGCAATTTTTTTAAAACAGAGCATTTGATTCGATTTTTTTTTTCTGTTTGTTAAGCTAGGCAATGCTAGTACATCATTAATAATGTATAATAATTTATAAGATGAACACACAATATGTATACCTCTATGCCTCCTTGATAGTCACTCAGAAACTCGCTTAACGGCTTGTCATCGATGGTTATGCATTCCACCTATGGCATGATGATAAATATGAAAAAGGCACATATCCTATATCAATATATATCTTATATATATATATATATATATATGTGACAGTGCACCTCAAAACGAACATAAAGTCGCACACACTGATTTTGCGTGAGGACTGAAAATGAGTGAAATAGGTCAACCTAGCCAAACTTGACTTTTTCATATTTTCTGAAAGAGCGGGTCTTCTTTTACATTATGCTAAAATTTGGTATCATAAAACGGGCAGGAAAGTGTGTTTTTTTTTTTAACAGTTTGTCTCGAACATTTTTGGTAGAATAGTGTGATTAGGTGTGTCTTTAGAATCCCTTTTTCATTTCTGAAAAACCTTGTCCACACTCTCCACTTTCAACTCTAATAACTTTTGAAAGGATAGTGCTACTGCTTTAAAAGTTGGCACTAATTATGGACAGAATGTGTTAATGAGGCATGCTCAATTTCAGTTTAATCTGATAATCCCTTGATTGTTGTTACCCTAGTGGTTTACTTCCTGTTTTTTGTCCCATTCATCGCACAGCCAGCATGGTTTGGTAAAGATTAAGCGCTTGAATAGACACTGTACTTCAGAGCCTCTTTTCTCAGTTCACACTTTTCCTGAGTTTGTGCTTTCTTTCCAATATTTAGATAGGTTAGGAGAGTCCATTTGATTTGAGTTATACATCATTTTAAAGCTTAAAGTCTGCTCTTTCAGAATATGGTCTTAACTAAAAATTCATGTCTGGCGACTTTTTGTTTGTTTTGAGGTGCAGGGTCACATATAGAGAGAGAGAGAGAGAGAGAGAGAGAGAGAGAGAGAAGAGGGGGTAGAGAGAGAGAGCTTGCTTCTAAAAGGAGCTAAATCCATAACTTTTCAGCGCCTTATGGAAGCAAGCTCTTCATATAGATAGGTAGATTTTGATATTCTCTAAATTAACGGCAGCATACTTACAATTTGAATCATGTGTTCTTACCAATATGGAATGATACATTCACCTTTAATGCAAGTGATTGACAAATTGCCCTACATTGACGCAAACAAGCACATAATTGATTAGTGTTTTAGTAGTAGCCACGATTAAAAAAAAAAAAAAAAATCATTGGCGTATGTACTCGAGCAGGATTCGAACCTACGACCTCCTGATCTCTGGACAGGCGTCATCTCCACTAGACCACCGAGCTTTCGCCCGAGAGCAAGTGTTGGTACTACGTAATCATTCGAGATTCGTAGGTTCGAATCCTGCTCGAGTGCGTACGCCCATGGCTTTTTTTTTTTATCATGGCTACTAATAAATCACTGGTCGATTCAGTGGTTTATTACGTCGATGTAGGGAAATTTGTCAATCAGTTGCTTTAAAGATAATATAAAGTTTGGGTACCGCAAAAGTTTCCCTGAATTTCCTTGTCTTAGTTTGTGTTTCAGGTTAGTGTACCTTCCATATAACTAACACTGTGAGACTTACTCGCCCCAAAGCGCTCTCATGTCTAATAGTATTCACGCAATACTAGTTTCGTACCAGAGCCGCCGCCGTACGGCGGCGAGGTAGTACACATATTGTACGAAACCATTATTGCATGATACATGCATGGAACTGCGACCAGCAGCGTGCAGCCCCATATGCATAGCTGACTGCGACCAGCAGCCCCATACGCATAGCGTAATGGGGCTTCGCATTGTAGCATCCAGGATCATGACAGATTTAGTATCGCGGGTAAATCAACCTACTGCATAATCCAAAAAATTTCTTCAATTTGAAGACTTACCAATTAAGTTGAAGTATTGAAAACAGGTTTCGGGCAACGTTTGGTTCTGCCAAATAGTCCCTTTCTGTTCGAATTGATGACTGAATGTGACTCGGTCGAGAGGACATTGGGAGAGCTACATACACCGAATACTACGGCCAGCGCATGCGCACACAAACATCTTATCCGTTCATGGATTTGAAATTTGTGCGCATGTGCTGGCCATAGTATTCAGTGTATGTAGCTCTCCCAAGGTCCTCTCGACCGAGTCACATTCAGTCATCAATTCGAACAGAAAGGGACTATTGGCAGAACCAAACGTTGCCCAAAGCCTGTTTTCAATACTCTGGTAAGTATTCAAATTGAAGAAATGTTTGCGTATGGGGCTGCTGGGTGCAGTTAATTGCATGATTACTAAGACATGAGAGCACTTTGGGGCCAGTAAGTCTCACAGTGTTAGTTATATCAAAGGTACTTTAACCTGAAATACAAACTAAGACAAGGAAATTCAGGGAAAATTTTGAGGTACCAAAACTTTATTATTATCTTTAAATACACCTTGACAGAACAATCATTTCATAATTTGAACATTCACCTTCGTTGCCAAAAAAAAAAGTGTTCATTTCGATACATTTTCTTTTGTAAACCTTTCATTGATTGTCGAGCGTCGGTATGGATTGATATTATACATGATTAAGATGCTAATGCTTGAGACGTTTCCTTTTTCTTTCTTTCTTTTGACTTTACAACCCATTTATACTGACATCGTTGAAGTATGCGATTATATTTCATATATTTGATTGGCGGATTTCGTGAATCAAAGCCCACGAAAAGACTTAACTGCATGGTGAAATAAATCGAAATATCGCTCTCAAGGTAATTGACGTCCCCCCCCCCTCCCATTTTGAACACGACAGTGTTGAACAGATGACAATGACTGATTCTTACTCTATGGCGTGAAGCCTGGGAGGCAATTGTCCTGAAGAATGTCCTTGGCAGGTTACACTTATCGAGATTGGCACGTGTAAGATGGGGCAGACGACATAGAAATTCAGCCAAGTTTGCTGCTGCTGACTCAGAGACAAATTGCCCCTCTGGCATATTACAACCTATTTCTAATTTTCTGATCTGTAACAGAAGGGGGGAAACAAATCAGTGAAAACATTTTTAAACTCTACCAACTCATTTTCCTTTGTCCGTTTCTGACTCTCTCTCTCTCTTTTCGAAATGTTCTGAGTATTGGTAACGTATCATACACTTTACTATGTTACAAATTTATAAGTTATGTTCTGTGGAAGCAGATAGTGAAATAGAATTCATTAAAATTGTGTATTTGTTACGTTCTTGACGATGAAACACATCTTAATAATAATAATAATCAGTTTCTAACGTAAATGAGAAAGATTCATCACTTACAAGAAAAACAAACAAACGAACGAACAAAAATCACATCCTCTTATAGTATTGAGTTACCACGAGCAATGCTATAACGGCATGAAATTCTTGTAGCAAAGGTAACAGTCTCTATGACTAATCGTCAATGACGGCAGCATAAAACAATGCAAAGCCTGGAGAGAATACACCGTTTGACAGGTGAAAGGAAGGTGCATCATTGTTACTGTATGACTTGACGTCCTCGTAGAGTCATAGACACATGAGTAGTCTTCGCGCATATTGTTTCCGTCTGAATTCAAATAATGAGTTGTGACTTACAAATGCAAATTACTGCTCCACTGCCTTGCTTTTTGGGTCTTTGCCAACGAGGAAGTAATCATAAATACCTATCATATTTTCGCACCCAGAGTCCTCCGGTATCATTCTAGATCATAATGTCCTATAGTATCTTTACTGTATTCCATGATCTTTATCCTAAAAGTCGGATTCATGTGCCGCATTAGCATTGTGAAGTCGCACACGTAGCGTGCAGTGTTTGGGATTCTAAGATTTCAATATACAGTGTACTGTACGAGAAACAAAACTCATGATCTCGAGCATCTTAATAAAAAGAGTTTTACCGGTCTATATGATTGTTTAGGCCTTATACGCTCCTTTAAGACGTGAAATAACTACAGCCAGTGACGACGTTGGTTGTTTTTAAAACTAATTTGCTGTAAAGATCAAAGCTCCTGACATAAGCTATGTATCTGCATCATACGGGCACAATGAACTTATATATACACACATACACACGTACACACACACACACACGCACACACACACACACACACACACACACACATTTTGTGAACGAATGGTACATTGAAACCGAGGTCCGTGCACTCTCGTACGTCTACTGCATGCAAACATTTAAATCACTAAAATAAAATCTACCTATTTATCTATTATAATCATAATGTCATTTATCTTTTTATACTTAACAAAACGATTACTTTTCTATTTGAGTATAGGAAAATACATTTGCTTATTTGAAACCTAAATTAACATAAATCATTACTTTTAATTGGTTCTTTCATTTACTATAAATGAAATTCAATTCAATTCAATTTTATTCCACATGCTAAAAAGTATACAAAAAACACAAGTACATGCACATGGACATAACATATATTGCATATTAGGTTTACATAAAAAACAAAAGGAATGATGCAAACAGCTATAATTAGCATGCGTGGGAATCAGAAAAGACCATATAGGACTTATCAAGGCCGATTCCCTTACAAATGAGGCTACAAATTGCAATCAAAGATATACATTTTTAGAATGAATCTATACCATTAGAAATTATACACAAAATTGCAAAAAAGACAAAATACACACAAAAGACAAAACAAAACAAAGCAAGAAGGCAAATATCCCAATAATTATTCAGCTGCACTTTGGATTAAAAACATTCTATATCTACGTTTAAAAGATGATAATGTAGGACATTCTGTGATAATAGCAGGTAACTCATTCCAGGACTTAGCTCCAATATCTAATTGTAGTCTTTGAAAATTTATATTGCAAAAAAGGTAAACATATGTTATTAACACATCTTGTGTTATAACTATGGACTGCACTATTTTGAACAAATAAATTATGGAAGGTTACAGGTAAAACGCCTTTAAAATATGAAAACATAAATATGGCCACTTGTAATTGCACTATTTGATCAATTTTTAAAACTTTCATTTTCTTGAATAATGTTGCAGTGTGCTCAAAAGGGCTTACGTCACAGACTATTCTTATTGCACGCTTTTGTAATAATAACATGAAATAATGAAATCATTTTTCTTCTCCCTTCCTATTAAAAGGAAAAAAAAAAAGAAAAACCTTCCTGGGAATAGTACAGCGCCACCTGCACAACGTTACCGCATTAAGGGAGCCTTCACTGACCTCACTTTCAATCTCCCTCTCCCTCCCTCCCTTTCTCTCCCCTCCCCCTGTTTGTGCAATGTTTGTCTCATGGCAAAAATTCCACAATAGGCGTTTTCACATCAGCCCTATAAAAATCCAAGCTCGAGATATTTCTTAACTTCCCAAATCAGAAAATAGCGCTCTATTTCGAAACATAGGGCTGATGTGAAAACGCCTAATGTTTCTCTCAGACAAGTTTCATTAGGCGTTTTCACATCAGCCCGATAAAAATCCAAGCTCGAGAAATTTTTCGCGATTGCGAGTTAGCGCGCTATTTCATTTCTTATTCACATCAGCCCGAAAAGAATCAGCCCGAATTTTTTTTTTTTTTTTTTGTCTAGCTAATTCGATAGCTGACTATGTGCAAACAGCATAAGTAATGTGTGTGCCCTCTCAAAAATTCCTCGTGATTTGTGTGCAGTTTGCCTCGATCAATCGGGTTACACACGCTAGGCATTATGGGATGCATCGCGCTAATTTCTCGAGTCGTTTTCACTAGGCGTTTTCACATCAGCCCGGTAAAAATCGAAGCTCGAGATATTTTTCGCGATCGCAAATTAGCGCGCTATTTCATTTCTTATTCACATCAGCCCGAACATTATCAAATAGTGCGCTAGTTCGCATTAATTATCTTGCTATTTCGGAAATTTCGCGAGTTGGACTCGAGAAATTTTCTCGATCAATTAGCGCGCTAATTTGTATTCACATTAACAAATAGCGCGCTATTTCGTGGTCGGGTTAATTTCCCAAGTCAGAAAATAGCGCGCTATATCGAAACATCGAGGTGATGTGAAAACGCCTAAATAGCGCGCTACTATCCCGCTATTTCAGAAATTTCTCGAGTTGGACTCGAGAAATTTTCTCGATCAGAGCGATACAATAAGCGCGCTAATTTGTGTTCACATTATCAAATAGCACGTTATTTCGTGATTGGGCTAATTTCCCAAGTCAAAAAATAGCGCGCTATTTCGAAACATCGGGCTGACGTGAAAACGCCTTTCATCAAATAGCGCGCTACTATCCCGCTTTTTTAGAAATTTTCCGAGTTGGACTCAGCAATTTTCGCGATCAGAGCGATACAATTATCGCGTTATTTTGTGTTCACTTTATCAAATAGCGTGCTATTTCGCTATCGGTTTTCACATCAGCCCTATAAAAATCCAAGCTCGAGATATTTCTTAACTTCCCAAGTCAGAAAATAGCGCGCTATTTCGAAACATCGGGCTAATGTGAAAACGCCCATTGTATCATTAGTAAAGAAAAGATTTTGTAAAGCAAAACCGGATAACGAAAAAAAAAAAAACGCAGTGCACTTGATTTCCATACTTATGTCACTGCATGACAAACGTTCATACCTATTCTTTCGTTCATACATTGAATGTCATAATGCTGAGGAGGACTGGAGTTACAAATAATATCCTGTCAATATATATATATATATATATATATATATATATATATATATATATCTCAATGCCAATGTCTTGTTAATACAGAGCTGGAACATATCTAAGTGGCTGAAGTGTAATCACTTAGTTCTAAATTCCAATAAATGTGAAGCTATGACTGGTTCACATAAGCGAGTTAAAGAGCAACATATCAATATAGTAAGTAACAACACAACCATTACACAGGTTTCTTGTTGCAAATATCTTGGCGTTTATGTTGACCTATCACTTGACTGGAATGAACATAGCTAATTATTGATTATTTGTGTAAAAGTACAGTGAAAAATTTGTACTTGTTGAAACGAATTCGGTCTTTTATTTCTGATGATATTGCCCTTTTGTTTTATAAATCAATTATTCAAAGTAAATTAGATTATTTTGATGTTGTGTGGAGGATTTTATAAAGAAATATTATATTAAAAGACTCCAAATTCTTCAAAATAGATCACTGCGTGCAGTACTGAGAGTACAAGCTAGGTTCCCAACTGACTTATTATACACAGCACTACCCATTGATAAACTGGATAAGAAGCGAAATAAACATACTCTACAAACTATGTATAAAATTGCACACAAGCTTTGTCCGAAATATTTGCTTGATATGTTTCAATTTAAAGCTTTCAGCTATAACGTAAGGAATTCATCGTTAAATTTTGTGTTACCTTTGATTAAGACTTACAAGTTTCAAACATAAAAGTTTGACATATTATTCTGGATCAATGCATTGGAATAAGTTACCATTGGAATTGAAACAAAAACCGACGTTTGTAAGCTTTAAAAATGCACTTGACCGAAACTGTTAATTGATAACTTTTACAGTTTTTCCCCCATTGTACGGGCTTCTCTCTCTTTATCTCCTCTCTCTCTCTCTCTTTCTTTATCTTTCTGTCTCCCTCCTTCTCTCTCTCTCCTGAACTCTTCTTTGTTTTCGTCTCTTTCATTTTAAACTCCGGTGATGTACTTGTATAATAATTGTATATGGTTATCTCTGATTGATCATGTTTGTTTCTGTCGAAATGTGTGCCGCAGTTTCATCACCATGTTGTTGTGTTTTGTCTATATGTTTTTGTTGTTTTAATGTATGAGTTTTGTTTTTTGTTTGTTTGGTTTCTTTTTTCATTTTTGTACAAAATGTATATCTATGTTGTGTTTTTATCCGCACGGACCTGCGGAAGAACAGTCTTCGGACCGAAATATGTGCCGTGTATAAATAAATGAATGTGATGAAATGAAAATATCAAGTAAAATAGAAATGATTTGCTGAAGGAGTCACTGCACTACCCTACAATACAGGCTTCTTTTTTTTTTCATTTTTCGAAAAAAAATAAAGTCCTCTCCCAACACTACATGACTCATATCAATTATAGTAAAAAACGACATACATTGTACCTTGCTTGATGATGCTAGGGTGGCGGCTTTTGAGAGGAAACTATCGGGCAAGTAGGGGCACCACAGAACGAGCTTCGAAAGACGTGGCAAAGCACACACCCATCGGGCGAAGTCTTTTCCCACCGAGGACTGATTTAGGATATCATCATCACCGCTGGTTAGAGTGAAATCCAGATCTTCAATCTGAAGAAAATAACGGAATCGAAATGTGAAACTAAAAAAGAGAGATTAATGAAATGGTTCGAAAATGGGAAGAAGGAATACAAAATGTAATTGAACACGTAGATAAGAGACCATTGTAGAGGTACAAAGAAGACTACCATATGATGTAAAGTGCGGATATTTTAAAGCTATAGACATGAGATCAAGCTATATTTATTTTTTACTTAATCAACAAACTGATATGATTATGTTGCGATAACACTAATAACGACGTTATTGGAAGTATACAGTATAATGTACTCTCCTTTTATTCATATAATAGGAGTGTATACAACCAACCAGTTGAGTCAGTGGATGAAGGATGGCTTCGTCATTCCCTACAGTCCGTGTTCCTCATACTTAATGGCAGTTAACATCACTTACTTTTCTACCGTTCTTGGTCAGGTTCGGTTCAATGCATGTATTGCCAGTCATAACGATCCACATGTAAACCGAGTGAATCGAAGTGAAAATGATATAAAACATAATGAATAATCGGTGATATTGTTAAAAAGATGAGATGACCAGTGTGCACTAAAAAAGCTAGGCGGGACAAAACTGGACGAAATTGTCGCAAAGTCTCCTTGAACAGTAACAAAACATGTAAGAGGAGTAAAGTCGCGCGATATTTTATGAAGGCAATCTCCAAAGTAAAAAACATTGTTGAAAATTGTTATAAACATTATTGTTGCCTCATCAAGAGGAATATATTGTTAGTGGAAAATGTAATGTAGCTATAAAATGAAAGCAGGATACAACGTACTGTCTGATTTATTGCACATCGTTATTCGAAGCATCATATTTTACCGAATTAACCAGGCTCCCCGACTTTAACTGAAAAAAAAAAAGGTGCGATGCATACAATAGAATGAGAACATCAAAATTGTTTTTCAAGAGAAACAAAACTTTCGAGCAAATAACCAGTGCATCAAAGGAAGAGAACAATAAAGCAACACTTCTAATTTCCTTCCTTCTACTACATCTACAATGTTTGCCTCCACATAAAGTAACTCTCACATAATACCACCCTCACGCTTTACATTGATCACTTCTGTCCACTGGCGTAGCCAGGGGGGGGGGGGGGGGCGATGGGGGCGGTCGCCCCCCCCCCCCCCCCCCCAAGATTTGGACCGGGGATTTGGGAGGCGGAAAAAAATTGCGTGTATACTGTATGCATGCACATGAAGCGGGTCTCCTTTCCAACATTTCATCAAATAATTTTTTTTTTGAATATTTCACTCAAAGTGTGCACCAGATTGTTGAATTTCAATTCAAAATATGCAAAATCTCTCGTGCTTGGGAGGGAGTATCCACCTCCCAAACCCTCCCCCTCTGTGCCTCTTTTCCCTAGCTTAGTACACTACACTTAGTACACTACACTTGATTGCACAAGACTTATCACTTATATTCCGAAAACTGAAGGTTCCCTCATGAATAAGGGGAATTTCCCCTTTTAATCGACCCTTTCCTCCCTCAGTCCCCCTCACGATTTTTTTTTGTGTGTGTGTGTGTGTGTGTGTGTGATTTCCTAAATTTTGATTCCATCAAATATGCGCATACGAGATATCTCAATTTCAACCTTAAAAAGGCAAAAGCTCCATCGGAAGGGAAGGGTGGAGATAACACTCGCCCACGCCTTCTCCCTGCTCCCCCCCCCCTTCCGCCATACATAGAAGTAGACTGTGGCTATACCCAGATCGCTTTATTTCAATTCTAAAAACGGGGGAATCCCTCTTCCCCTAAGCTCTACCTCACGAGACTTTATACATACACACAGATGGTGCACATTCGGAATAAGAGCTAAATTCCGTGATTTTAACACTTCGATGAAAAAGTATTGCACCAAAAATTTGCACCAGATCGCTGAATTTCAGGCCTGAAAACGCAAAATCACCTTCGCGTAGGAGGGGATATGCCCCTTATCTACACCCTCGTGTGCATGCTTTTCCTGTTTGATTGCTGAACAGACAGCGTTCATGATATTCAATGTAAGAATAAATACAAGAAGATTATTTGTGACCGTGCACCTCAAAACGAACATAAAGTCGCACACACTGATTTTGCGTGAGGACTGAAAATAAGTGAAATGGGTCAACCTAGCCGAACTTTATTTTTTCATATTTTCTGAAAGATCGGGTCTTCTTTTACATTATGCTAAAATTTGGTATCATAAAACAGGCAGGAAAGTGTGTTTTTTAGCAGTTAATCTCGAACATTTTTGGTAGAACAGTGTGGTTATGTGTGTCTTTAGAATCCTTTTTTCATTTCTGAAAAACCTTGTCCACACTCTTCACTTTCAACTCTAGTAACTTTTGAAAGGATAGTGCTACTGCTTTGAAAGTTGGCATTGATTATGGACAGAATGTGTTAATGAGGCATGCTTAATTTCATTTCAATCTGATAATCCCTTCATTGCTGTTACTCTGGTGGTTTACTTCCTATTTTTTGTCCCATTCATCGCACAGCCAGCACGGTTTAGTAAAGATTAAGCGCTTGAATAGACACTGCACTTCAGAACCTCTTTTCTCAGTTCACACTTTTCCTGAGTTTGTGCTTTCTTTCCAATATTTAGAAAAGTTGTCAGAGTCCATTTGATTTGAGCTATACATCATTTTAAAGCTTAAAGTCTGCTCTTTTCAGAATATGGACTTGACTAAAAACTCATGTCTGGCGACTTTTTGTTTGTTTTGAGGTGCACTGTCACATTTAATACCATTTTATAGGCAAATTGTTCAATGATAATCTACATCAAAATATACTGCTACCTTAAACAAGTGTTAGTGTTTCACGTCGATAAAACGCGCAAAAACATGCATCAAATTGCACCATTTGCAACATCAAAATGCAAAAAGTTCTTACCGTGGGAGGGGGGACACCCCCCTCCCACACCCTCCCCTCTCCCGTCGCTCGCTCCGCTCGCCCGGGTTCAGTGGCGTTCATGATATTCAGTGAAAAGAATCAATACAAGAAATGTATTTAAATGGTACCATTTTATAGGCAAATTGTTCAATGATAATCTACATCAAAATATACTGCTACCTTAAACAAGTGTTACTGTTTCAACTCGTTAAAACACGCAAAAACATGCATCAAACTGCACCATTTGCAACATCAAAATGCGAAAAGTTCTCACCGTGGGAGGGAGACACCCCCTCCCACACCCTCCCTCCCCCCTCGCTCGCTCCGCTCGCTCGGGTTCAGTCGCGTTCATGATATTCAGTGAAAAGAATTAATACAAGAAGTGTATTTAAATTATACTATTTTGTAGGCAGATTGTTCAATAATAATCTACACTAAAATATACTGCTACCTTAAACAAGTGGGACTGTTTCACGTCGACAAAACGCGCAAAAACATTCATCAAATTGCACCATTTGCAACATCAAAATGCAAAAAGTTCCTACCGTGGGAGGGGGGACACCCCCCCCCCACACCCTCCCCTCTCCCCTCGCTCGCTCCGCTCGCTCGGGTTCAGTGGAGTTCATGATATTCAGTGAAAAGAATCAATACAAGAAGTGTATTCAAATTATACCATTTTAAAGGCAAATTGTTCAATAATAATCTACATCAAAATGAACTGCTACCTTAAACAAGTGGGACTGTTTCACGTCGATGAAACGCGGAAAAACATGCATCAAATTGCCCCATTTGCAACATCAAAATGCAAAAAGTTCTCACCGTGGGAGGGGGGGGGGGGCCCCCTCCCTCCCACACCCCCCCCCCCCCTCGCTCGCTCCGCTCGCTCGGGCTCGGTCGCTTCGCTCCCTCGCAGACTAACCGCCCCCCCCCCGTGTTCAGTGGCGTTCATGATATTCAGTGAAAAGAATCAATACAAGAAATGTATTTAAATGGTACCATTTTATAGGCAAATTGTTCAATGATAATCTACATCAAAATATACTGCTACCTTATACCTTAAACAAGTGTTACTGTTTCAACTCGTTAAAACACGCAAAAACATGCATCAAACTGCACCATTTGCAACATCAAAATGCAAAAAGTTCCTACCGTGGGAGGGGGGACACCCCCCCCACACCCTCCCCTCTCCCCTCGCTCGCTCCGCTCGCTCGGGTTCAGTGGAGTTCATGATATTCAGTGAAAAGAATCAATACAAGAAGTGTATTCAAATTATACCATTTTAAAGGCAAATTGTTCAATAATAATCTACATCAAAATAAACTGCTACCTTAAACAAGTGGGACTGTTTCACGTCGATGAAACGCGCAAAAACATGCATCAAATTGCCCCATTTGCAACATCAAAATGCAAAAAGTTCTCACCGTGGGAGGGGGGGACCCCCTCCCTCCCACACCCCCCCCCCCCCCTCGCTCGCTCCGCTCGCTCGGGCTCGGTCGCTTCGCTCCCTCGCAGACTAACCGCCCCCCCCCCCCTAAGATGAAATCCTGGCTACGCCGTTGCTTCTGTCTGTCTGTGACTGCAGTCAAACAGTGCACTGCTCCCTGGTTAGCTCCGATCTGGGTTCCTGGTATATAAATCTAATAAACTATCATTGTTATTCAAGCAGTTCATCATGCCAGGTCATCTTCTTTAAAAAAGTATATAATGTCGATAGATATGGCTGCCTGACGTATCTTGCTAAAAGTGACTTCCGAAAACTCATGCTGTCATGATGACATACACATCTTCCAAGTCTGCTTCCTGAAAAAGAATAATTGTCATGGCGACATAAAATTTATCTTGCTATACAAAAGTCGTTTCCAAATGCATGCACAGGTATATATACCAGCAGAGGCACTTACACTCTTTCAACAAGTACCCTTCACAAAATGTGAATGTCGTCTGTACATGAATTATACAGTCAACTCGACCTCACGTTGAGATACTATATGTCGTTATGGCGAGATGAAATATCTTGCTGAGTATGATATGTAGTTACAGATACAGTCAAATCCGTCTACAGGTGCCATCCAAGGGAAACAACAAAAGTGGCCGCTATAGACAGGTCTGTGGCCATTTTGAATGTCAACACCTGCATTGTATGTATCATAGCATAATATACCGCGTGTTATTCTAACAAAATCCGCAAGCAAATAAGTTTGCACGTGCAGCTAGTATATATGGATTATGTGTGTGTGTGTGTGTGTGTGTGTGTGTGTATGTACAATTTCCTTCATTTTATTGTTTTCTGGTTGCTATTGTTTTTTTTTTTAACCTATTTCTGTTCTTTTGATTTCTAAAACAACATTTCTGGCCTGAGAAACCGCACTGGTTCGTGCCGGTTTACATGAAAGGGGTTCACGAATGAATGTGAGGGATTTTATAAATGCGAAGCTGATGCCGTAAGCAACAAACAATACCCAGACAAGTAACTTATTGCCTTTATTCAAAGATACTTTAAACTTGTTCAAATTCTACGATGTTATTAGGAGCTGTCTTTGTCCTTGTAGCCTTTATTTAGAGCGACATTACTAGAACCTAGTTCTAGTCAAATTAGTGGTATTCAAAAGACGGCTTTTCAGACATGATTAATTATGTCAATCATGTCTGTGTGGTTGTAATTGAGATATGACTCGGTACAATCCACGCAATGAACGAGAAAGCCAACGTATATTCATGGCTGATTCAACGGTTCAGCTAAAATTTTGTGGCCGCTGGCCGCGTTAGGCAGGTGACCGCTATATAAAGGCCCTGATGCAGAAATTTCGTGCGGGGGATCTTTCAATGGCCGCTATAAAGCAGGTGGTCGCCATAGACAGGTTGCCGCTAAGACAGGTTTGACTGTAGTTATAATCACAACTTAAAATACCATTCTACTTGATGGCGAGATACATGACCTGCAAATGACTATCGAAACAAGAGATTAGAAATACTACGAATACAAGATATCACACTTGTATCGACCTTTGCAAAAAGACACTTACTTACTTGTAACTAGCTATTCTTTTGCAAAATTGAAAAACGTGTGGAACATCGACCATGTATTTTACCATGAGATATAAAGAAAAAAAATTTTCTTCCCGCTCATCCGCTGGACATATGTTGTTATTTCTTTTCTCCTGATATTACACGTTCTTATAATGATAATGCTACCATGTAAACGCGGCCGTAATAAGGCAAAACAACGTAACTCAGAATATCATGTTCTGAGAAAAACGAGTTTGAAAATTCAATTGGTTCCCTTTTTTCCGTCATAGGAACAAAACACTTTTGAAGCAGCGTAGTTTCTTAGGCATTATTAAACAATATCTCGGGAAAATTTCAGTAAAATAGGACTTCCCGTTTTAGAGTAATTGCCATATTTAGAATAGATACAGCATTTTACCGAATCACAGCACTGTGCTGATGAGTAATTCTAGTTTGCCAAAAGAGCGTATCCTTACTTACGTTGTGCGAGAATCGTCACGCGGCAACATTATCAATTAGGCAAAAGAACGTATCTGGACTTACGGCACGTAAGCATTCTCCCGCGAAGCCACTTCGGTATGCCAAAAGAACGTATCTTGACTTACAAATATCTGCGCCTCAACCCTTTCATCAATGTAATTAGGCAGAATGACGTATCCCGACTCAATGGCAACAATCTCTATAATTTATTTACTTTGACAATTTTAATAACTGGATTATAAAAGTCCCGTTATGTGTTTTTAAATATACATAAGGAATAGTAAAACACGTTAGCTTCCAAAATTATCGATGCAATTGAACATTTTCATTTTTTTTTTCTGAAAACTTACCGAGTATGTACTAAAATGTAATTAGTTGTTATCTACCAATTGCTGTGTATTTTTCTTTTACTTCATTTGCATACACAGTTTATAATTTATTGAGATGTCCATTCTTTTTTTATTATCTTTAAGTGTATGTTTTTTATCTCTTCATGTAATTTTTTTTTTTTCATTGGGAACATAATTATATTTAGTTTATCATTCATGTCGTTTTAACAAAAGCATGGATTTGGATTAATATTGAAAACTAAAGCACGAGTTTGGGTAAAGTCTGAAAATGGCTTTCATTACACTTCTTATGTCATGTGCTACAATTAAGATGAACTTGAACTATGTATAATTCTAGTATGAAAATGGATGAGTGGCAACTATTATGACTATATGAGAACTGGCAAAAAAAACCAAACTGAAATAAATGGGTATAAAAAAGAATTGTATAGACATCTGTTCATACACTTCGTTTCAAAGACACATACACGCATGTGTTAATATTGAGACTCCTATTTTAATTTCTATCTTTTCTTTGATTTATTTGACGATTTCCATTGACATGAAAGGATTTGAACAGACAGAATAATATTGTGTACTTTGTTTATCGTTATAAGTTGTTGATGTTTGGTTGATTGCATGAATTGTGTCCGTAAGGTTAAAACTTCTAATGATAAAATGCCTCAATTCTTTGAACAACAACAACAATAATAACAATGATTTATCAGGAAAGTATGAATCCAGGTTTTAATGTTTTTAGGTGTAACTTGACCACTCACACACACACACACACACACACGCACGCACACACACAACCAATCAAGTACAAAAACCCACAAAACACACACACACACAAATCTCAGACTTGTCAGAGGTGCAAACTTTCTCACAGTAGAATAACTTTGAGATAGACATGACAGAAATGTAGATGCAGAGACTGATTTACATCTTCTTAAATGTTTTTAGGGAAAACATGTGTGTACATCTGTTTCTCAAAGACAACAGCATTACAGAAATCATTCCATTATCTGCAAGTCTTGAAAATATGAAATAGGTATCTACGCTTTCTTCTTACAAGTTAAGATAGAGTTTGATGTGCCATTATGCTTTTATCACATTGAAAGCAAATCAGCAGTGACTATAAACATTATCATGATGGTAAAAGAAATAGAAAAAAAAAGTAATTTACTTCCCGAGTAAAGTAGCTTTTATTATTACGTACCACTGTTGAACAAAACCATGGGAACAAAATTTTCATTTTCAATAGAAAAGAACATAATTGTTTCTTTTTTTTTTCTGGAGATTAGATATACTATTACCATATCAGACCTTCGCATCAATTTTTTACCTTGGAAGATCAGAACATCTACAAATTACAAATAGCACACAATGTATTTTTAATCCTTACTGTTGTTGAAGATCAAGTGTAGTAAGAAGTAAATACTTGGGTAAAGAACAATTATTAGGCAGCTGAAATGAAGGGAAAATTTGCAACAGTATTCACTTTAAACACATTTCAATAAACGTCTTATCACAGCAGCGATTTGCTGTGCTGCAATACATCTGCGTTGCCTGAGAGCTCCCGGAGGGATTAGGCTCAAAATAAATCAAAATTATGCAGGAAATAAGGTGCCTATTTCCCTGGTTTTCTGAAATATGTTGACATGTTTCAATCGACATAATATTGATTTTGAGGGTAAGCATTTACAACAATATTTGATATGAACAAGTGATAGTTTTACCTAAAGTTGATAACCATCATTTCAAAGGGCAATAAGCCCTCATCATATTTTTTTTTAAACAGAATCTTTAGTTTCATATCAATATCAAAAAAGAAATCTTTGTTGTGTCTTAATAACGTAAGAATAGTCATTAGCACTTCACAGTTGAGTTTTGCGAGTTCTTAATTTAACTGTGAAAGATTTACTTGATCCTATATAAACAATCCGAGTGTTATTATTTTTCTTTTAGAGTTGACTGATCTAGTGCACAATCCATTCCATCTTTCATGAGATTCTGACGGGCGTGCAGAGCTGTTCTGAAATTTGTATAGTTGCTCTTTCCTCTGCTTTCGAACTGCTCGGTAGACCACTGCAAGAAAATGAAAAAGAAATGGAAGAGAATAATTAACACAAAATAAAATAAGGCACTCTGTATTTTCCATAAAAGAAAGCTAGTGAATTTCAACTCTGTTTTATTTATATTTTGTGATTAAATTCTTCATTAGACATGGTTGTGTGTAACAAATCCTCTCTCACAGACCCCCCCCCCTAAAAAAGAGAAGAATATGAGAATGATTATTTATAAAGAGTTTGTTCGCAAAACTGAAAGTCCGTTTTTGAAGATTTTGAAGTACAGTCTCTCTCATAAAGTACAAAATAATATCTTTTAAATTACATACTGGTCAGTCCATAAAATGGAACATTTTTGAAGTTATGGTCAAAAGAAGCAAACAATTTCTTATTATTCTCTTTATTTTTCTTGACCCTTAATCGCAAATATCTCCATTTGGCAAATATGGACTTATCGTATTTTGCAAACAAACTCGTCAAATAATGAAATACACTCACAATATCTATTATTCAACATCATACACATACCCCTTGAGGATGCACAAGGCTGTGTGTTTGTTTTTAGAGCGAATATGCTTACTATTTCATCAGTTTTCATCTAATATTATTATTTTTTATCGCTAAGGAATGAACTGTGAAATGTGGTATTCTCAAATTATCAGAGAGTCATCATCATGGATTCTGCCTTCTTTTATCTTTTTTTTTTTATTTTTCCAAATGTCGGCTTGTGTCGCTAGTGATAATGACAAAGGTGGGATTCATTTCTGCCCCCTTCTCGTATATACTTTTTTTGTATGAATTAATAGGTGATTATTCAACGTGTACCTTTCATTGTACTTGATACACTGCATTCCTTCTCTGTGCTGGTCTAGGCTGGCGGTTGGTGTGGACACTGAAAAGGGAGACAAGCAAATGTGTATTTCAACACGAATGTCAATATCACCTAAAATAGACGATTGGGTCTGAATATTTGAACTTTCCATAGTATTTAAAACCCCCTAACTTAAGAATAAATATTTGATTTCCATGAGCTTTTGCCCTCAACATTTTTATGGGGAGGGGTGGAACGTATAGCATGTATAGGATCTACCATGGCTACAATGCATTATATTGTATCGAAATGAAAAAAAAAATAATGTTTTAAAGAATATGTACAGCTGACTAAAATTGCACAAAGAATTAAGGAGAAAATAAATCAGGCCTCCATAGTTAGCAGGTACAGAGTACCATTAGGTGATATTGCTTTATCTTTGAGGCTAATTTTAAGTGAGTAAATTCCTGTATGTATGGAAACACCTCAATCACATTCTTCATCCTTTCAAGAAATAACAAACAAGATCTAAGACTACTTATGTTTAACCAAAGATGTACACCAAACATTATATTTTGTCCCTACTTTTCTTGCCAAAGTAATGATGTTAATGTCGTTATTAGAACATATAGTCTGCCATCAGTTCATGTAGCCACTGAAGACTAAATGGAATTCATCAGTATCAAGCTTTATTGTCATTTGCTTGAAGTCGAGTGTACTGTTTACTATAAAGCTGTTACTTTTTTAGACTTTTAGACGAAAACTGAATTTGAGGTAGAAGATCTCAATTCGAATGATGTCGATTATAATAACAGTATATTGGGGTCCATTTCCTTTGCGCATAGGTAAATTTCTTTTAAGAGTCACTACTTGATCTACTAGACCACTAGTAGTAGAACAAGTATCCTACATTTACGTAGTCCTTATAATTAGTAGAACCACAACCACATCAATGAGCCACGTTTTGCTAAGCCCACCGACAGGAAAGGCTGTCATACTCATAGATCTAAGTTTTCTCTTTATTTTCATAGCTTGCTGTCTTTTTGTTTATTTATTTTGTTTTTTACTCATCGTTTTCTTAAATGTTAGTGAAAACTATTATCGAAAGTACTGGACCCTACTAGCAATGCGTACTGTCATCCACTCTGTACAGCCCAATCGCCGTACTTCGCACGGCTTCTGGTCGGGCTGGATCAAACTTAGACCTGACAAAAACAAAGTAAATCTTACTGGTGTTACCGCTGATTTTCTTTGTGGTAGCATTAACTGGTCAGGAGAATATCCATTCCATGACTGCAAAACAGAACAATTGGCATGACTTCATTGTTCCCACTGCAGCAAAGCTTGCCTGCCAGTCAACCAGTACTCTGCTGCAGCACTGTAGCTGTAAGTCGCAAGCGGCCGGTGTAGCGGCAGATAGCGTTCCGCGGCGTTTTTTGCTCTTGAACAGTATCCGCCGGCGGTTATCGTTTCAATCCGCGATTATCGTTCCGACGTGGGCTAAAATCTGCCGCGATAAGTTACGGCAGATACTGTACAGCGGCGGATTTTGTATCTGACTACTACGTTAGCGTTGCTTATTTTCCTGCCGCGTGCACCGTGGTCTTCGTCATCCAGTGACTGTCAGAATAGTCCCGCGTTGCGGATTAGGTTCCAAGTGGTCTGCCTACCATTACCAATAGTTATATAAAAGAAGTACTTGTGTTCATAAAAGCGTTCTTATGCCATTTGTATTTTTCTCTCTCCCTACAGATCTCATCAAAATTTGGTACAAGGCACCCATGTTGCTTTAGGTTTCAATAAATCTGAGACTTGCTCTTCAGCCATGTGCTTTGTATGTGAAATTGTCCCAAAGTTATTTCAATCGAGATATCTAATGCACAATTGTGGACAGCCCCCAAATTGTTGTTCAGCATTCTTTATTATATCAATAAACAATGTAACATGAAAGGCCCAGGTTGTCTCCTGGATTGAACACGAGGCACAAGGCAAAGACAAATGACAATACACTATACAGAAAACATGCAAATACATCATACATTGTTAAAAAAAAACACTAAGTTACAGTTGCGTACTCACAATTAAATTAACCAAAGATAGATTTATACACAAACTAATTAAAATATGCAATACATATATTTCATATCAAAACCTGGTACCTTATTATCCAAATAGTAAAACTTCATCTCATTCTATTATTTTCATTTCTTTACGTTTTACATAAATCGTTCTCATAAAACCTTCTCTCTCTCCCTCCATCTCTCTCTCTTCTCTCTCTTTCTCTCTCTCTGCCTTCCCCCTGCTTTTCTTATACCTTTCTTTTACTCCATTACCATTAATTCACTTTACACCTTCGTAACTTCTTCTCCAAAAACTCTACTTTAACTTTCTCAATAAAAATAACAACAATTAACAATACCAAATCCTATAACATCACATCTAACATATCATATACTGATAATGAACCAAGTCTTACATTCTTTTTTTCCATATATAAACCTAAACATAAAATCTTAACACTCAAAAAAAAAAAACTTTACTAATAATATAAATGAATATACAATCATCCTATCTAAAATCATCAACCGCCATACACGTTTTATACTTATAATAAATCGACCGCCAATACTTGTTTTCAACTTCACAGTGTAAGTAAAGATTTAACATTCCAGGTGGGTTCTTTACGTGCATTATAGATGGCATAAAAGGAAACAATTGATATTTTGGACAGGGACTGGATGTGGGGTTTCGTTTTTGCTTGTTTGTCTGCGAATCTTAGTATGGAACAGATTTTCTTTTTGTTTTCTTTCGTAACTAATCCCCGGGAGCCAATTGCGAAGCAAATGAGATCACACTAATTGTAACCATGGGATTCAATGTCTGCTAGAAGGGGCGCATATTTTTCTTCTTTTCTTTTATTTGCATCTGTGATATTGGGCTCAAATGGAACTGTCAACTCTGCAATTACAACTTGCTTATCTCTCTTGTTCACTATCACAATATCGGGGCGTTCTGCTGTAACCACAACATCAGGGGGTATGGTGCCACCATTCACGCGATGACCATCTAAATCTGCATACAAATCCAAATTTCCAGTACAAGTAATGTTATTGCTGATAGAATTCTTCACATAATTCAATATGCTGTCATGCCTGTAAGTATATCGCTCTTGTTCCAACGCTTTTTTACAATTGTTCAATATGTGGAAAAGCGTTCCATGATTACCACACAATTAACAACGTGAATTCAATTTCTTTCCCCATCTGCGGAGATTATCACCTAAAGGTAGACAGTTGATAGACGCTCTCGTGATAAAACTAAGGGCCCTTTTTGGAAAAGAGAACATAATTGAACGCCATGTCAGATCCGAATTCTCTAATTGCAAAAGCTTTTAAAAAATCACCTTGCATGACAAGGGGAGCTACCTAGAAGTTCCATCCAGAATGCTTTATAACTTCAGTATGTAGGGTTTGTTTCACTACATTTTTTACTTTTTCCCAATCAGATACAGCCACATCAGAACAATACTTTTCACATGATTTAGCATTGCAATTGGACATTTTTTTCGACCACTGACCTTCGCGAGAAACTTTCGCATCCAGCGCAGCTTGGACCTTATCATCACCACGAATACGCGAAGAAACATTCCGAGAACATGAGATTCTTTAAACTTGAGAGGGTAATTTAAAGTCGAGTCCATCGGGGCTAAATAAAAAAGCGGTTGATGCTCCGTGAGACGGAATTTTAATCCATTTCTTAATTTGAGAAATTGCAGTCTTGTCCAGACCGTCCTGCTGAGTGTTAGTATAGGTCATGGACAGACAGTAAGTATCGAAGAGATGGTAAGCTGTATCTGGTGAATACCGCCAATTTGTATTCATCACGAACAGAACAACTATTGATATTTGTAATGATATTACGTAATATCTCAAATATGAAAATATACGCATCCGCAGATTGCATATTAAACGTTATAAGAGAACCGAGGTATTTTTCCGGCTTATTTCGAACTGTTTCAATAGTATGTTGGTCAATTGAAAAAAGTGACATCAGTAGGGTTACCGCCACAGATCGAAATAGTGTAACATATTTTGGATGGCTTGATGGAGAGTTTCATAGACTTAACCAAGAATATTTCGTTCATGAGACGCTGATGGGTTCTTTTATTACCCGTTATAAGATTGAAGTCGTCAGCGAATGGTACGCAGATGAATCGTGTTCCGTTCAAATCGTATCCGAATTTCGCTTCATTCGCTAGCAAGTGTTTCAGTATCGGGTTGAACGTGAGTAAGAAGATAATAGGGGAGAGTGGGTCTCCTTGGAATACACCTCTGTTGAAGGGGAATATATCAGAAGTCCAATGTGGAGTTTTGACTACTCTATTGAGTCGCGAGTATAAAATCTTAACATACCGCCTGAAGTGATCCGGAAATCTCTAACACATGATGAATGAGATTATGCTCAACTGATCCAAATGCATCTTGGAGGTCGAAAAAAGTGACGTGTATCGTTTTTTTTTTTTTTCTTTGCCTTGGCATCCATTAATAACTCACGGATAACCTGTGTGTTTTCTGTACATCCGTTGATACCGTGAAGAAATGCCTTCTGCACAGATGGATCAATTAAATCATTTGCAAAGGAAAATTCTACTGCTCTTTCCGCCAGTACCTGATGAAATAGTTTTCCAATACAAGATGTCAGGGCTATCATTCTAAATGATTTTGGATCCTCTGTACCACCCGATTTGTGAATCAGCGTCACTCTGCATTTTGACCATTCTTCCGGAGGGTCGGGATTGTGAAGGAGCTTTGTAAAGAGCGTGGCGAGAAAATGATGCGTGCTGGGCATTTTCTTAAGGAGACCGTATAGAATGCCGTCCTCTCCAGGTGCTGAATTAGATTTCTTTTTATTCAGGATAGCTTTAATTTTTCAATAATATTTGAAGCAATTTGAAAGCTTTGGGTGACTTTGATATAAACTCTCCTTGGTATTTGACATAGAGTTTGCCGCTCACATTTTTCACTCCCCAAAAATCTCCAAAAGAGATCCTGACTACAACATAAATAACATAATTATCTTTCCTCATGCATGGTCGTTTCCTATCTTTTATTTTATGCTCATGTTCAGTTAGCTAATACATAGACCTATTGCTGAAATATGCTCCCATACTTAGTATGTAAAACTTGAATTCTTCACTTTACAAGTGACTTTCTATAAAAATCAACATTTTGTGACCACTTTGTTTTAGGATAACCGTAAGAAGAGCAGAGAAAAAAAATCTGGGACAGCCATCAGTGTCCAATCCAGACCTTTTATTCAGAATCTGTCTTTTCTTTTTCTAAAACTTCTCTTGTGATGTCCATATCAAATTTTTTGACAATCTTATACACACTGCACGATTTCATCTTCATTTAATAGACAAATTAAAAAAAAAAGGTTTATGTTTCCAGTTTTTTATCCTTCAATACAAACAGATGGGCAATGGGATTTTTTTTTTACCCTGATCCTGAAGAACTGATTAAATATGATAAATTGAAATCCACTACTCATTCAGATTTGTGCAAGTCAAAGATGATTTAGAACTCACAATCTTTTAAACAGTGTCATACCCGAGTTGCATTGCTTCTGATCACGTGCCCTGATATATCAAGAGGCCACGTGCGCATGCACGGATCCCGCCTTTTTTTCTTTTTTTTTTTTCGTAGGTAGGCGAGTATTATCTTATGAATATTTATTACTCAGAGCGGGGGGTGAAGTCTCGAATATGTAGCAGAGTGAATGGGGATTATATAGTGCAACTAGACATGTAGATGTTCAATACATTGTGCACGTGAATAATTTTGCTATTTGATATTTTCTTTGGCTCTTGTATCATAAATCAATGAAGGCGTAAAACATATGTATTTTTGTGTTCATGGCATACAGTCTATAAAAATTATGTGCATTTTAGTGTTCAGCAAAATAAAGGTACATCAAGCAGAGATCGCAGGTTGTGAGTTTGGAAGTTGATAATGTAGTATAGCAGGATCATGGAATGAGATGCTTTCCACCTCCATGGGGGGAAGCGTGGATACAAATATACAGATTATCTTTATTTATTTTTTAATAGGATATGCTATTGTGAACCATAGTCAATACAAGGTGTGACTCAAGTATCAGTAACATGCATACAAATGCTGAGCACTAATATACATGACAACCTCATGGCCTAAGCAATACAAAGGTTCACAGCATGCAGTTTGTTGAGAGGGATGCTAGTAATAAAAAGAAAATATAATGGGACCGAACAAATAATGTGCTATACAATCTGGAAACAATCAAGGAATCCGGGGCATTTATCAAGACACTGTGAAAAGCCTACCAACTTAAGTAACACAGAACTTCAACTATAAGTATCGGGTACAATCACCAATTATTAAGGGTTCGAAGCACACAGCTCATTGAGAGGAATAACAATCATAAAAAGAAAAAAATAATGGGGCTCGATAAACAATATGCTATACAATATGGAAGAAAACATTAGGTAGCCAATGTGAAAAGACTGCACAACTACTACGACAGAACTGCAACTATAATTGGGTACGGACGTTCACTATACTATAGGCAATATTGTTGAATGCATATTGTACAGGCCTATCTCTCTCACTGGTACTTAATCACAATAATTTCATTTCATTTCATTTCATTTCATTTCATTCTATTTATTCCCATCATTCAAGGATAAAAACACATAACTTACAAATCAAAACAACGTGGACACAAAGTATTGATACATAAAATGCACTATACAAATCAGCACAAAATTCACAATACATGTAATGATGAAAATTGACATGTACATAAGAAAGCTTTTATATGGCTTGTAAGACAAACCTGAAACGAAAAAAAAAATGCCATAGTCAAAATACATATATATAACATAAAATGTAAAACCAATGCTTTCACACAGAACATCAGTATGAACTCAGAAGATACTTTTCGAACTGTTTTTTTTTTAATGAATATTATTGAATTGTAGAATAAAAATATAATTCACATTCAAATCATATCACAATACAGGTCCAGTATACCGTATGTTTAGACTTATCGTTTTAGTGCAGGGTAGGGCCTACTCGGAATGCGCCAATGCCACATGACTAATGTGCTCAAGGCGAACTGGGAAAAAATGAGTGATGAAGTGCCAAAATCATTACGTGCACATTGGAAGTGAGTCCAGTTGTTAATCCTCAATTGTACTATGACGTGTTGTAAGATTTGTAAGATGTTATTAAAGTCTGCGGACGCCCGATTGGGAGTATGACAATTTCAACAAAAACATATTTACAATAATGAATAAGTGTATATTCGTGAGCATATTTTCAATGATGAATATCTCCTAAAAAATGAAGATATATACAATAATGAACACAAATGTTTACATTGCGAATTCATTAATTAAAATTTCCCCGGAGCTAGTGTTTAGCAAAATTACATTGTAAAATGCACTGGTTGTTTAACCACGCTGCCGCTCACCAATAGTTACATTCACTGTGATAACTGTTGTATTATTATCATAAAAAAAACTCTCATCAATTAATGATTTAGAGAATACAACATCTATATTGTACTTAATTTTACTTCTGTTTATGGCACCTGTTATCGCCACGCAAAACAATCTACCCATATGGTAAGCCCCGGCACAAGGTTAGATGAAGTATTTTTTTTTTTTTTTTGGTATGTACAGCGACTGTGTTTCTCTAGTAAAGAAAGAGCACACAAATGAATTAAATGGAACTCATCTCTTACAATCTAGGCCCTTCATTTATCATCATTCACTAAACTCCAGAAATCGATTGTTAGTGAAGGGTAACATATCAGACGTGCATCTGAATTTTACACAATGTAGTTGCATCGATCAGTATCACTCAAAAACTGGAATAACGTCTCAAAAGCCAAGTCTTTTTAATCATCTTATAATTCGAACAAAGACGATTTGAACATGTTGCTGCATGCCAATCTTGTTCTGTATTGTATCCTTTAAAAGAAACTTCAAAGCATGCTTTCCAAGTATCTTCAATGTACTCATCCATCTTGACGTAGATTTTATATATGCTTAAAGGTACAAACCATGTCTTTAATGTTCCACCAGCTAACAGGGGCTACACTATTGTCCTCCTCAAGCGTTTGCTTATTATAATGGTCTCCTGAATTATCTGCATCAAGAATTGCATAATTTGACTTTATGCAATAAATATACTGTAACTATGTTTGTATAAATGTATGCATAAAATAGTTTGTTTAGTTCCATTTTGCATTGTGTCAGGGAAAAAATTAAAATATTTGAATTAGTCATTTATTTTAACTGCAAGATTCAAATTACACTGTACTCAATTCGTTTCTTCAATCGACTTTATATTTCATTTATATATGAGTATATGAATATAAGAACGACCCAAGTCCATGGAAGACCATTTCGAGAAAACTAAAAAAAAAAAAATTATCAATTAATGGTTTAGAGAATACAACATCTATATTGTAGTTAATTTTACTTTTGTTTATGGCACCTGTTATCGCCACGCAAAACAATCTACCCATATGGTAAGCCCCGGCACAAGGTTAGATGAAGTATTTTTTTTTTTTTTTTGGTATGTACAGCGACTGTGTTTCTCTAGTAAAGAAAGAGCACACAAATGAATTAAATGGAACTCATCTCTTACAATCTAGGCCCTTCATTTATCATCATTCACTAAACTCCAGAAATCGATTGTTAGTGAAGGGTAACATATCAGACGTGCATCTGAATTTTACACAATGTAGTTGCATCGATCAGTATCACTTAAAAACTGGAATAACGTCTCAAAAGCCAAGTCTTTTTAATCATCTTATAATTCGAACAAAGACGATTTGAACATGTTGCTGCATGCCAATCTTGTTCTGTATTGTATCATTTAAAAGAAACTTCAAAGCATGCTTTCCAAGTATCTTCAATGTACTCATCCATCTTGACGTGAACTACATAAGTGGATCTTTGTCCATCTTAAAAACAAAACCATGATAAATCTATAAAACGTGTTGCCCTCCCGACCTTTCACAATTCTGAGCCAAAATCCTGTCATTTTACAGCTATAACATGACTTAAGAGCGGAGCGCCCATTTTCTCCACACTCCATTGCATCTGGAGTACATTTATAATTCTCTAACGTTAACCCTTTCACTGAAAATATTCGAATTGAGCAGTATCTTCATAGCCTTATACTTCACAACTATATACCAGTATTTATAAAATAATCCGATCAAATAGTAGAAGCTCCATCGCTCTACAAAGGAGGTACAATAATCATTTGCCCAAACCGCGGAAGAGAACCTCTCCTCTTCTACAGTGCACAGATGAGTTGTACATGCGTACACACACGAGCACACACACACACACACACACACTCACACACACACACACACACACACACATACAAGAAACCACAGCGAGAAGTAACGATGTAAACCGATACCTGCGCTTCAGAACAGTATCCGCCAGTGTTAGGACACGATCTGCCGGCGGATACTGTTTTAGAACAAAAAACGCCGCGGAACGCTATCTGCCGCTACACCGGCAGCAGCGGCGGCCCGGCACTACACTCACTGCCGCGGCTGAAATGGATCTGCAGCACGTAGCCGTAGGTAGTTATGCAGTGTAGCGTGTGTTGTGATGGCCAAGATGTTGATACGTTGTTTTGCCGTGCTGACTGCAGCGCGCATGGCCCTGATTTTATACAGCAAAGCGCTGTATGATGACATACGTTCTTTTGGCGTCGCAATTTCCTTCTTTTTTCTTGAGAAACCACCATGAAAAAACAGTGTATGTAAAGATACGTTCATTTGCCGTAACAGCGAAAATGCTTTCTCTGTCATTTCTACACGTATCTCAGCTTACGTTGTTTTGCCTAGCTGGAAACGGCAACGTTGTGAAAAAGGTGTGTGAGATACGCTTTTTATCTCTGAAATGGTAAACATTTGAGAATTGAGACATTCACTATTAAAAAGAGCACATTTTATTTAGGAGCCATATGCTCATAACTCAAAATGCCCAAATTTTGAGTTGCGTTCCTTTGCCTTATCACGGCCGAACGCACAAACTATCGTTCATAAAGCATCAGAAAAGAACGCATATATAAATTGTGGTTTTTTTTTCAAGCACTTCACATCTTCAACAATGCATCGCTGCACTTTGTCCCCTCATTCTTCTCTTTCTTTCTCTTCATCGCCACTCAGTAAGTTGTAATTTATATGTTATATTCTTAATGTTGTATTCCACATGGAAAATAATTTCTGAGGCTATTGTAGCGCCGAAACTTTTAGGGTGGGGGAGGATATTTCATTAAACAAAGAAATTAATACGCAGCCGAAGAATTTTTGTTGGGCAAGTATTGTTATGTGTATGTGATATTATGTTAACATACACTAACACTCAAAATAATACATCCCCACCTTTCGGTCTACGGGAAGGTTTCACCTACATACAGTGTGCAACAAGTCACATCACCATCACTCAGTCACAACTATACACATTCACACATACAGCATGGTGAAACACTTTCATTTACACTCACCATCATGCATACTATGCTCACCAGTAAGGAGTAATGTAAATAAATTTACTACCATGACTGCTAATCAAACTATCTTTAAAGGAAATATATAGCTTCCTTTAATGTTTATATAAAGGCACGTATATACATTATTTACAATGTTTACAAAAACTTCATGCCAGTGGCATTTCCAAACTCTTGATCACATTATCTTATACGTGTGTATCTACACACGGCAAACTTAATCTTCATTCATTCCTTATTCTATTTGACACTGTTCGAGGGTTTTGTAATTATTTGCGTTTCAGCCAATTAGGTCTGTTGTAAGAGGGCCATCCTCCTCATTGCTGGATTAACTGAAAGTACATGAAAGTTGAGAATCTTTACTAAAAGGGTTGAATCGCATCCTCTTCCTCCAAGAGGCAAAAGCAGAAAGAGCTAGCTTATTAGTATTACCAATTATGGTAAATCAATCATAACTCATTATATTTCTGAAATATAGTTATCAATTATCATCATCATCAATTAATCCAGTTAGTATAATTTTGTCACATAAAACGCATGCAGAAGTAAATATGGCAAATGCACAATCTGTTCAGCAAAGCTTTTGGTGTAGTATTGCTGCCACAGATAGAAAGCTCGAGTCTATCTGATCGTCCTGACAATACCATTTGATTTGGTTTATCCAAAACGTAATGTGACTTCCATTTTAAAGTCATGCAATTCCAGCATAAATTTATTGCATCACGGGCAGCATAACCAAGCTGAACAAATGTACAAATGACCATGTACACATCTTGTGGTATTAGTTCAATATACATATAGTGATAGTATATTCCAATTAATCTATTAGAATTGTTTACTCAATTTATCCATATGCATAGACATGTGGTAACTAAGTTGTGGTGGCTTACATCACCAAAACTCATCTAAAATCTTCTTTATCCCTATGCAGAATAATCTGAAATGGCATACTAATAATAATTCTTCAATTCGAATATCATAAAAAGGCTGATTCAATATGATTTGCTTACCTGAAAGGAGATGAAAGTTGAGAATCTTTACTAAAAGGATGGAATCGCATCCTCTTCCTCCAAGAGGCAAATTCAGAAAGAGGAAGAGGGATGGCTTGGCTGATGCAAGATGGGGATGGCTGTACCATCTTGCTAGATGAATAGGGGTAATACTGTACTTGAAGGGTTATTGGTTGTTCAGGTAACGCAAACCAAGAACTCAATCGATCTCATATTGACATATATTATTCTTTATACATTATCAATCATAACAAAATGTATTTCCTGATTTCTTCATCAGTAAAAATACTCAAATAAATTGTTCTTCCGAACTTTTAACAAAAATGGAATATTCCAACTTCAGAGCTTTGTTCTCTCCCGTTTGTTTCTAGGAAACAGACAAAAAAGTCACTTGAGACGGAGAGAGAAAAGGGAAAGGGACAGAGAAAGAGAGAGAGAAGGGGAGTGGTACAGTGACTCACCATCCCATGGTCCAGTCTGGCATATATCATATGTGCGTTGCCATGGGAACCGCACTGAGCACTAGAGTGGGCATGGTCCACTGTAGACTGACCATGGCATGAGTGGCCAAAATGGAATGTCCATTCACTGCACAGTATCTCACTTTCACTTTGGAGCTGGCACATTCATACACGTAGATTTTATATATGCTTAAAGGTACAAACCATGTCTTTAATGTTCCACCTAACAGGGGCTACACTATTGTCCTCCTCAAGCGTTTGCTTATTATAATAATTATTAATATAATGGTCTCCTGAATTATCTGCATCAAGAATTGCATAATTTGTCTTTATGCAATAAATATACTGTAACTATGTTTGCATAAATGTATGCATAAAATAGTTTGTCTAGTTCCATTTTGCATTGTGTCAGGGAAAAAAAAATCAACATATTTGAATTAGTCATTTATTTTACCTGCAAGATTCAAATTACACTGTACTCAATTCGTTTCTTCAATTGACTTTATATTTCATTTATATATGAGTATATGAATATAAGAACGACCCAAGTCCATGGAAGACCATTTCGAGAAAACTAAAAAAAAACTTCATATCTTTTTTGTTTGTCCAATAATATTCTATTTAACTGTGATGGGAAGGCAACATTGTATATACAAATTAAAACATATATTATTATGAAAATTAACATTAACATTAATTGTGGAGAGGCCATTTTGTGTGATGGACTGTCGTTCTTTGATTCATATACATGATATTCTGCTATAGAGATGAGAGAAGGACGAGAGAGGGCGCTATAATATGAATGTAAGAATGACCCACGTCCTTCATTCTTACATTCATATAAGATTTAACTCATTTATTTCAGGCACTTCCGGGGGTAATTAGGATTTATCATTTATACACAAGATGAGTCCATGCATTAGCTACAATTTCCCATGTCAAACTGAATTTGGCCCAAAATTGGACTTGGGTCGATCTTATATTCATATACTCATATGACAAAGAAAGTGGAAAATGACCAAACTCATTCCTTTATTCAAGACAGGTGATAAATCTTGTCCTACAAATTATCGCCCATTGTGATTTTACCCTGTGTTTCAAAAGATCTTGAAAAAATAGTACAAAATCATCTTACAAGTTATTCAAAAACAAACGATCTGCTATCTACAGCACAGTCAGGCTTTCGAGATAAACATTCTACAACCACTGCTTTGCTAAAAGCCACGGATGACTGGTTGCTCCCCATCGACAGAGATCTCTACACAGGGGCAATCTTCATTGATTTGAAGAAAGCGTTCTACACGGTGGATCCTTTCATTATGTTGCAAAAGCTAAAGCGAATGGTGTTTTCTGACGCTTGTCTTGCTTGGTTTAGAAGCTATTTAAATCGAAAAGTCGGAACACTTTTAAATTCTTCTATATCAATTTTTTTTCAGATATACTCCATGGTGTCCCACAGGCTCTATCCTGGGGCCAGTTCTGTCTGTGATTTATATTAATGACATTGTCAGTCAAGTAAAGAATTGTCGCATTCACTTGTATACAGACGATACAGTGTTATATTTTTCACATAATGGCCTTATCCATATTGAAAACGTTCTAAACAACGATCTTAAAATAATGTATGATTGGATGTGCCTTAAAAAACTAGTTAGTCTCCAAATGACTGAGAGCTTTTTTTTTTTTTTTTTTTTTTTTTTTTTTTTTTTTTTTTTTTTTTGATTGGTTCTCACTCTTTATTATCAATGCCCGTCGCATAAAGTTATGCGGGCAGGCGATCAAACACAAAGACACATTTAAGTACCTTAGAGTTACACTTGACCAGCAATCAAAGTGGGATGTTTACATCAATATATTACTTGGTAAAGCTGGTAAACTTGTAAAATATTTTAGTCGACTTCGTCATATTCTCAATGAAACCAGTTTAAAGCTATTATATAATTCTCTTATACTCCCTCTGTTTGATTAGGCCGATTTAATCTATGACTTGGCCTCGCTAATATATACTTCGCAATTAGAAAAATTACAAAATAGGGCGAGTAGGATAATTCTTGGGATAAATCCAAATAAGCACGTATCAAACCCTGAAATTCATTAAATTCTAAACTGGGATTTTTTTTTTTAACGTAAGGCGCAAAAAGCATTACAGTGCCCCATATCTTAAAGAATCATTTAACTTTATGTCCCGAAATTACTCTCTCCGCTCAAATGGTACCCTTTCACTGTTCTGCCAAAACCCAAGTCCGAATATTAGTTGCCTCTAGTCATAATAAATTACCTTCAGAGCCCAAGTGCTGTTCAAGTGTAACCAGTTTTAATATGATGATTAATGATGTTATTCTGAAATACCTTTGATTTAAATGTGGCATAAGATAAACTGTACCTGTTATTTGTATTCCCTTTTCATAATGTTCATATTAAGATAAATATCAAGCTTACAATTATAGGGTGGGTGGATGGGTTGTTACTTAGACCTAATTCTTGCTCACTTCTTTTTAGAAATTGTTTTAAACTTATAGTAATGTTTGTTTTTTTGTTTTGGGGTTTTTGTTTTTCGCATTCGACTTTTTCGATTGCATTTATAATTTACTCTGTTCCTGGACGCCTCGGTAGAATAGCTGTATCGTGTAGGCACATCTGAGTAGGGCAATCCAGCCGTATTTTAAAAATCATTCTGTTGACTGTACGATTATTGTTTTGTTGTTGTTTTATACGGAAAACAAATAAAACAAAAACAAACAAAAACAAATGATATAAGGTGATTGCTTTTGAATTTTTCGCCCATATTTTCTTTCTTTTTTTTTTTTGTAATTGTGATCAAAGTCCCCCATAAGAAAGTCAATTTTTTACTATTTGCCAAATGACTTAGTTCCCAAACGGACACTTTGTGCATATGTGACCCTGCACCTCAAAACAAACAAAAAGTCGCCAGACATGAAATTTTAGTTAAGACCATATTCTGAAAGAGCAGACTTCAAGCTTTAAAATGATGTATAACTCAAATCAAATGGACTCTCTCCTAACCTATCGAAATATTGGAAAGAGAGCACAAACTCAGGAAAAGTGTGAACTGAGAAAAGAGGCTTTGAAGTACAGTGTCTATTCAAGCGCTTAATCTTTACCAAACCGTGCTGGCTGTGCGATGAACGGGACAAAAAACAGGAAGTAAACCACCAGAGTAACAACAATGAAGGGATTATCAGATTAAACTGAAATTAAGCATTCCTCATTGACACATTCTGTTCATAATTAAAGCAAACTTTCAAAGCAGTAGCACTATCCTTTCAAAAGTTATTATAGTTGAAAGTGAAGAGTGTGGACAAGGTTTTTCAGAAATGAAAAAGGGATTCTAAAGACACACCTAATCACACTATTCTACCAACAATGTTCGAGATAAACTGCTAAAAAAACACACTTTGCTGCCCGTTTTATGATACCAAAATTTAGCATAATGTAAAAGAAGACCCGCTCTTTCAGAAACGATGAAAAATTCAAGTTCGGCTAGGTTGACCAATTTCACTTTATTTCAGTCCTCACGCAAAATCGATGTGTGCGACTTTATGTTCGTTTTGAGGTGCACAATCACATATTGTCTTATCCCTCTATTGCCTCATACACACCCATTGGTTTAATATTGACTTTATCGTTCGCCTTTAACGTCAGGCTTTGAAATCTGCCTTTCATTTGGGTTCAGTGGGGGTGGGGGGATTATTTTTTCACTCATTCACTTCTACACGGACACAGTGGCGAGGCTAGGAATTGGTTTCCATTCCGACAAGAGGTATTTACCCATGCATGATTACCGCAAGAAATACTCACTGCACGTCATAATCCGTTCGGTTTCTGATATAACTTCCCATTGTAGTAGAACATCCAATGTCCTAATCATGATAGTAAGCAATCGCCTATATATGCGCATAATCATCATGGGGTTCATTCGTCGCTTTGTAATGTTATGCCTGAAGTATATAATGCTTTAAGGCGGAATATATTATGTCAGGCGTCCCGAATGTAATTGTCAACTTTCTGAGACAATAAAATAATACAACATTTTACAAGAAGACTACCCTTCTTTTTTGTGTGTTATCTTCACACAAGCTTTGCTTGTAAAATCATTTGTTTATTGTTTTATTAATCTCCATTTCAAAATTTCAAGATTGGGGAAATTGAAATGTTAATACCAATATAGTTGACCATTCCAAGCAATACATCATAGGTTTCATATATTCCTATATATTGTGATAAATAGCGCCCCACATGTTGACCTTGAGAAATTTCAACCATAGCAAATAGTGAAAACTTGCTTTTACTTTGTGTTTAATATAAAATGATTGAAGTAAAATGAAAACAAGTACTGGGGAAAAAGAATTTTCGCGTATTCTATATTTTTTTAGCGTATTTTAGCGTATTTCCTATGTATTTCTTTATATTTTGGTAAATAGCGCCCTCAATGGATGACCTTGAGAAATTGCCAATGTTGAGTATGAGTTGCTCTACCCATGTGCCAAATATGACGGTCATACATCATAATTATAATAAAGAAGATATATATGATAGGGGCACATTGTGACACCCCCCCCCCCCCCTTTTTGGGCCTGGAAGGGGTCAAAATAGCTGCTTGGGCTTTATAGGGAAAAAGGTGACGTAACGACGTGAGAGGAATCCCCTCACCACCATTATTAGTCATACTATCACTATCCGACAGTGCATGGTTCCAATAAAATGAGCCCAATAGTAAGAGACGAAGAACACACACGCTCACGGCACTACATACCTCAGACTGGGGTTACAAAGAAGTATACGGTATACGGCATTCGCTCTTCGCTTTCGCTATGCGCTATACGGGCATGGCGGGTCACATAAGGTAGCACGCGTATCCTACCTTAATATTCTTTTGGCGCCGTCAAAATGGGTACTTCAGACGAAGAAGATACGGCTCTTCTCCTCCTGACCGAGGCTGAGGATTGGAAATACTGCAGTTATGTTTCCAAATATATATTTCAATATTTCAAACATTGATTTTGTCAGTTATTCCTACATGTATTTTTGCTTTGATAACGTCATTTTTATGTGTGTGTGTGTGTGTGGGGGGGGGGGTATCTTAATTATACACCCTCATCCCAGCTCTCTGAACTCATAGCAAAAGTGAAACGATAAAGAAATTATTTTATAAACAAGATATGTGACCCTGCACCTCAAAACAGACAAAAAAAAAACAAAAAAACACGCCAGACATGGATTTTTAGTTGAGACCATATTCTGAAAGAGCAGACTTTAAGCTTTAAATGGATGTATAACTCAAATCAAATGGACTCCCCTAACCTATCTAAATATTGGAAAGAAAGCACAAACTCAGGAAAAGTGTGAACTGAGAAAAGAGGCTCTGAAGTACAGTCTCTATTCAAGCGCTTAATCTTTACCAAACCGTGTTGGCTGTGCGATGAATGGGACAAAAAACAGGAAGTAAACCACCAGTTACAACAAGTAACAACAATGAAAGGATTATCAGATTAAAATGAAATTAAACATGCCTCATTAACACATTCTGTCCATAATTAATGCCAACTTTTAAAGCAGTAGTACTATCCTTTCAAAAATTATTAGAGTTGAAAGTGAAGAGTGTGGACAAGGTTTTTCAGAAATAAAAAAGGGATTCTAAAGACACTCCTGCTAAAAAGTACACTTTCCTGCCCGTTTTATGATACCAAATTTCGGCATAATGTAAAAAAAGACCCGCTGTTTCAGAAAATATGAAAAAGTCAAGTTCGGCTAGGTTGACCTATTTCACTTATTTTCAGTCTTCACGCAAAATCTGTTTGTGCGACTTTATGTTCGTTTTGAGGTGCACGGTCACATATATGCATTTTCGAATAGTGCCCTCTTATGTGACCCGGTATTAAGAAATCTTATTGTTCGATTGAAGCTATTCGCGTGCCCTCGAAAACGTGTACCGTATACCCGAGTAGTATACACCCTGTACTTCTATGTGAACGCAGCCTGAGAGAATTCCATATACATCTGTATAGTCTCCGTTAACTCGGGATGGAATTGCATGCACATGGATAGGTGTTCTCATAATGTAACGCAGCGTTACGTTCTATAGGGTCCCCTTACAGAATTATGTCAGGGAGGTGGGGTCATACCGAGCAGGTACTGAATCGCTTTTTGCCACAATGTGACTTTGATTACACATTTTACCTGTTAATAATAATGATATCATTACAAAGGCATCCGGTAGGGAAAATTGCCTTCTTCACCGAAATATGCCCTAGCCACGCATTCAGTTCGCATATCAAACCAAGTTGAGTTTTATACACTTGTCACGGTACAAGAATAAGCATGCTGGAACGTGAAAAGAGAAAGAAAAAAAAAACCAAGTCAATTAACAATCCTGCCTGTGACACATATCTTTCCCCTAACAAGAAAATTACTGTCGAGCATCCTTACAAGTATGCTCATAGATTGTACAGACATTTTACAGACTCAGCCTTTGATTATTTTGAGGTGGTAAATGAACCTGTATCGCCATAGCGCAGAGTATAAATCTTGGATTTATTATCCTGGTTTGCCATGAATTTGGCAGATGGAAATCACCAGACACTCTCATAGGGTGACGACCGGATTCTCACCCTCTCAGGCAAAAGTTCGCGTATGTTGTATACATGTACTACTGTTGGCTACTTTCCCTCACGGCTTTGTATCATTCCAGTCCTCAGAACAAACTCCTTTTCACCGACCGAAGATGGAGGATGGGAACGTATTTCTTTCGCTTGCAGCGTTTGGTATGCGATCTCCTCAGCTCTATTTCAGTGTACCTTACTCGGTCCTTTTCTTCTCCCTCTCTCTTTGTGTCAGGTCGTTGAAGAATGTGTCAATCATGGCCATGTATTTGATAAATTGTGAGGTAATAACCTACCATACCTACCTCTCACACGGGGGGATCGAGGAACCTAATGACATCCTGTCAGGTATTTGGTTCTTCGTGCTGTGAGCTGAGATGAGCTGCCCCCTAATATGATAAAAACTCTTCTGACTTGTTATATCGACCATTAGGCCATGGGGTGAAGCTGAAAAAGAGGCTTAGAAAATGGGTTTCGTTCCAGCAACACTGGCACTACTTTCTGAATGCGGAAATGTGATGTTTTGTACATCCTAAATATACAGTAAAAAATTCTCCTCGAAATATCCTGCAGTTTTTGCGAAAATCCATATTTTATAAACTGCGACCAGCAGCCCAATACACATATTGTAATGGGGCTGCGGATTGTAGCATTTAGGATCATGACAGGGTAGTATCGCGGACAAACGTCAACCTTAAATCGAACAAAAATTCTTCAATTTGAAGACCTACAAGTAAGGTTGAAGTATTGACAACAAGGTTCGTGCAAGGTTTGGTTCTACAAATAGTCATTTTCTGTTCGAATTGATGACTTAATATGACTAGGTCGAGAGGAATCTGGGAGAGCTGCTACGCTGAATTGACGGTCAGCGCAGGCGCACACATCACTGCGCACAAATTTCGAATCCATTGACTGGATATGATGTCTGTGTGCGCATGCGCTGGCCGTCAATTCAGTGTAGCTCTCCCAGTTTCCTCTCGACCGAGTCACATTTAGTCATCACAGAAAGGAACTATTTGCAGAAGCAAACCTTGCACGAACTCTGTTATCAATACTTCAAATTTATTAATAAGTCTTCAAATTGAAGATTTTTTCCCGATTTTAAGTTGATATTTGTCCGCAGTAAAATATCCGTCATGATCCTGTATGCTACAGTTCACAGCCCCATGACGCTATGCGTATGGGGCTGCTGGCCGCAGTTATGCGTATGGGGCTGCTAGCCGCAGTATAGTTCCCATAGTGTTTCTAAGCTGAAATACATATACACATTTGTAAAGCACTGCTTTTAGCCACATAGTTCCTAGAAAAAAGTAAAGTTTTGGTTTAATAGTTGCATTATATCTCATGTTTCAGCTTTTCCTGATGCTGGCTATGCAAAGGAGGACAAGAGCAAAGTGGTTCGAGACCATAATGAGAGAGAGAGCACTGACTAACCGTCAGAGGTCAAGGCAAATGCCTTATATTCTGTTCAACGACATGTTATTAATCAAATGACTAATCATTCAAGGCAAAAAAAAAAAAAATCAGAGCGTTTGTGTGTGTGTGTCCGCGTGCATGTGGGAGAATCTTATTGTACACACACACACACACACACACACACACCCTCACATGCACACACACATACGCACACACATAGTTATGAAGATACCCAAGTGTATTACACGTACAATATTATTCTACATGCCTTGGCCATTTATCACATCAGCATCATAAAAAAAGATTATCATAAACATGAACACACACAATGATATAATACATGTATTGATCAGTGCATTACACATACACAGGTGCATAAAAACGCTGACATATTATATACACTCACACGCACATACAAACTCATTTACACACATGATACATTACTATTAAACAGATCATATTGTTTATTAGTAAACATGTTTTTCTTTTCTTCTTCTTCTTCTTAAGAAGCTTTAATATTAGATCACATAGCAATCACGTTGTTCATGAAATATTACAGTACTTTAGAAAATCTAATCTTCATAAAAATTTCCTGAAGTTTTCATTGCTATCATTAGGTTGGTGGGACACTACCTCCTTTCATGTAAGATAGCTCAAAATGATAATCAGTCAAATTTTCTAGTTTTAATAAATTTCCTGGAACATTCCATGGTCCAAATATCCTTGAAAGGGTGTAAAAGTTTTGAAAAATGCCAATATATAAAATAAAGGCAATATCATAGTTTACCCATTCATGAGTGAAAACTGCTGGATTCTGTATTGGAGGCAATGTGTACCTGAAAATCTTGGAGAGAATAAATATATAAAACAGGTTTGGCATTAAAAATTATGATAACATTGCAATTAACTTCCAATATCAGAGGATCTGTGCAAACCTGACTCAACTTATGCACAATTTTCATTTGGCTGGTATTAGTTTTAGCAAACTGATTTTGTACTCACACCTACATTGTACTGACCTTTCTACATGAACATTCTGTTTCAGTATTAATAATAGTTACACATTTTTTCCCCCAGAGTGGGAGAAACAAATTTTAATCGTAGTCATTCAGTTTTATGAAAAAAAAAAAAAAACACTTAGGAAAACATCTTTGTTCTTAGAATAATTCAACCCTAATCAAATCATAATAGTGGGCAGAAATGTTTGCTAAAGGGCGAACAATCACATACTGAGGCAAGGAGTCAAAACATGTTGCATAAACATTTGCATTCAAAATACAGGAAGCAATCTGTATTACAAAGATATTTTATCATGCACAACTTTGGTAAGATGTCAATTCTTGAACATTAATCACATTGACCAAAGCATTGGTGCATATACAGTACATTCTGTTGTTTCTGAACTTTGCACTGAAGTTCTTTGTGTATGTGTGTGAATGTTTCAGTGGTGTATATATATTGCTCCATTTTATCAAGGACAACTTATAGTAACATGACAATGTTTTCATGCTTCAATATTAATCATATTGACCTATTTCCCTTGGCAAGTAATGAGCAGGTTGACTCTGTTGCAAATGGTGCATTTTACAGGCAACACAACAGAACCTGAAGAGCTTCCAGAAGAAGATCTTGATCTTGATGTGAGCGTCTTAGGGGAGGAAACAGATGCTCCTGCTGACGGACCAGGCTCCTCCTTCAGCTTTCGTTTCCTAGCGAGATTCAGGCGTTTGCTATCTATAAACCTCTTGTAGCACGTTTCATGGAATCCTATTTAATACAATGGAGAAATGAACAGCAATGATTAGCCGTTGGATTTTGTTAGGGGGAAAAAAAGGCTAAACGCTAGGGGGAGGGGTTGAACATTACACTCAATATATCATTAAATGTACGGTAGACTATTGACTGCCAATATTTGAATCTTGTAATTACCAATAGGCCCTAGTACTATGCCAGGTACACCTCATGATCATTGTCATCATCAACTACTTCAACTTGTACTTGCAGTGCAATTACTGATTTTAAATGACATCTACAGCTTTCAGCACCTGATCACACGCAATATCAATTACATAATTATGAATACAACTGCCTTATCATCATTAATACTAGTACATTACTAGTAATCCTTGGCCTTTCACTATCACCACCACCCACTGCTTTATAATTTGGCACAACATAATGGTAATCTTATGTTTTAGGGAGTTTAATTGTTGAAATTATGTTATTGTCATTGTTGGTTTCTTAGACCTATTTATATCAAATATTAATAAGTTAATTTAATGAGATGCTAAATGTGTGTTTTGAGGGGGGATTCGCCAATTTCGGGGTGAGAGAGACAGGATGGATTTTTAATATTAATACTCCATGGCCATGATTATGAAAATGTAAATTTACATGCAGTTTAGACCTTTTTCAATCCAGTCCTGTGTGTCAAGATTTTTACAAAACAATATCACTGATCAGCTACATCAACCTAACCTGGGTTGTACATAGAACAACATGTAAAATTCATCTAGGCTACATTGATAACGGCGCTATGCCATGCCAAGGTGGAATTCAAGATAATTTATCTAAAATGTAACAGACACGCTACTAAACGGCTAAGCTACAGCATTAGCGTCCATTGTAATATACACAAGCAACGTTCATAACATAGCTAACGTTGTACTTGTACAGTCATCATGCATGGTCATTAACATTTACGCATAGCCATATATGAGACTGCACTGCAGTGTCGACTGCTACGACTGTATGCACGTAAACTAACCTGTAAATTATCCTATAGGTTGCAGTCAGTCCCCCTGCCTGAGCAGATGAATCACTTCGTTCTGGTCTGCGATTTCACGGTCTCCCCCACTCAATTTGATCCACTCTTTGGCACACAAAATAGGTTTCGTTTATCTTATGTTTGTCATAGCCGTGAAATTTTCAAACTTCATCGATGTTACATGCATAATAACGCATCTTAAAAGTTTCGGCAGAGCAGACGACGTAGACGCGTCGACAGGCTCACAGGGGGCGGCCATTTTGACTCGTAAACAATAATTCTCGATTCGGATTGGATAACATACATCATATGATCGTTCGCGAATGAATATCGTACACGGCAAAGTGTACATATTCAGCTCCTCAGTGACAAAAAAAGTTCACTGTTTCCCCCTAAATTACCAAAATACTGCAGGAGGGTTTGTGTCGAACTTTTTCCTGTAGCCTTTTTGGTTATTTGTTTACACGTAGCTGTGGAGATATTTTAGTGCCGCAGTTGTCGGAACGAAACAAGCGAAAAAACCAGCTCACCCCATGGCCTACATGCCGGAAGAGGAACTTGGAATTTTTACTGGCCTCTGGTGTTACAAAGGCAAACTTCTCTCTATCGTGTTCGGCTAACTTCTACAAATCGATTTTGACGTCCTCTTTCTTTAATACCTTGAATGAACTTTCTGAGCTGCAGAATATGCGCGTTCAGCGATCTTCCCTTCTAGCGTGGGTATGGTCTTCTTAGATGCATAAACATCAAGTAGGAAAGGGTTGGGAGGAGCAGAAATACTGTGCCACGACAGTCAAACCGCTTAAGTTTCCCTGGCTTTGATATCAACGTGATTCTTGTGCTCCAGCAAAAAAAAAAAAAAAAAAAAAAAACATAACGCTCATTTTTTGCAACTCGCAGTGTCGAATTCAGTCTGCCATGCAGACTAAAGACACATTGCTAGTTGAATTAAGCTTCCTTCTCAAGTATCCATTAGGGCGGACGTCCACTAGGGCGCGAACAAACCTACGAAGGGTTGCAGAAGCAAATTCTGTCATTTCGGCATCTTGTCCGCGTCAGACGCAGAAAAAGAGTGCGAGTCGGCTTGTCCTGGGACATTCGTAAGAATGTCCGCGGAATGTCCGCGGACTGACTGCGGACATTCCTAGGAGTGTCCTTGGAATTGCTTCGGAACAGGGCGAAGAGCCCGGAATACGCTAATCGTAGCCGAACAGCGCGAAAACATCTAGGATTACACCACGAATGATTACAGCATGAACGAGAACAATCAGGATGACTTATGGAAACAAGAATTAGATGTACAGACAGTATGAGGAAATAGTGCAAGATGTAAATTGGGAGCCGACTTTCGATTCTCATTTTACTGCTAGCCGTCCTGGAGATTACATTTGCTTTGCCCTATTACTTCAATTACCAGTTTTGAGAGATGGTGAGATAGCACTCATAGCTTTCAACGTTAGTTTGAAAAAAAAAAAAATTTCAACTCAATATATTCAATAAAATAAAGTGTAATTATTGATATGATTTTGTTTATGTTTCGGTCTGAATTAGTATTATTGTACTGCAGCTTCTCCAACCCCTCCACCAGGTCCCGCATTGCATACGTCACCACTCGTGCTTTGGAAAAGCGAGGCGCGGCATCCTTGTTCACATGAATTCGGTGCTTGCAGACTTGTGAACTTGCCTAATTCCTCACGAAATACCGCGTCGTGACGTACGTTGACGTCGGTTGTGGTTGCGGCGTTCATGGAATGCACACTTGCCCAATCCAGCCTGAGCTCATACAGCCAACTTCTATCAAGGAGGCTGGGACCATTTTCTCTGACCACGATGAGCGGGAGCATTCTCACCTGGCCATTGTGAGCGACGTGCACATCGACCACGCCCAAGACTTCCATTTCGTGGATGGCACAACTACGGCCGCAGCTTCATAGGTGTTGGGCTTTAAATAGTTGTCGCTTAGACCAATATGTCCGGAACGTCGTCTCCGACATAAGCGAAATAGATGCACTGGTGTCGATTTCCATTCCGACCTCTTGGCTGTCGATATTGACATTTTTAGGGACACGTTTGACAAGCCGTCCAATCTATACAGCTTGAGATAGCGGTAATCCGCTGGTGGTGAAGCCGAACTCTTGTCCGCTGATCCCATACAGGTGTCATCGTCATCGGCTTTTATCCCCTTTTTTTTTTGGCAATGATGGCACTGCACCTGCACTTGTCAGATGTGTGTCCGCCCTTTCCATACCGGAAGCACGTTTTGGCCCTGGCTTGTTTCGGCTGAGGCGAGGAAGCCTTTTGTGCACTTCCTCCCTCGGAGCTTGCGCCGTCTGGAGGTGCCGAACATTATTGGCAGCCATTTCGATGCTGATGGCGATTTCCACCGCCTTTACGAGAGTTAAGTTTTTTCTCTCCGAGAAGCTGACATTGAATGCGGTTATCCAGCACGTCGCAAACCAGGCGATCCCGTAGCATAACATCCAGCGACGTCCCCAAATTGCAAAACTCTGCCTGGTTTAATAACTTCACAATAGTGATCAGTTAGATATACGAGGATTTGAGCCTCTGGCATAATTGCGTTTGAATGAAACACTGGAAATTTCAAAATTGTATGTGCAATACATATGGTAAGTTTTGAGGGAATGACATGCTCACTTTGTCATTTGCATATTCATATTGACTGTTCAAGAATTGTAAAAAGTCATAACTTCCTTATGTTTCATCGGATTTCGATCAAATTTATACCGCTGAACTCGTAATATTTAGTCTTTCTTATCAGACTAACTTATATTTGGCCTAGGTTTCTCCTTTATACCAGGCGTCCACTAGGGCGCGGACAAGACGCGGAAAGACCCGGAAAGCACTGTTGGTCTTCTGCACGTTCTTGAAAGTGTCCGTTCACTGTCGTAAACATGTCTGGTCGTTTCCACACTTCGGGAGAGAGAAAAATTTCCGCGTCCAAATTTTGATTGAGACAAAAATTTGGACGCGGAAATGAACTTCCTGACACCTTTGGCAACTTGTCGTGAGGACACCGTTAGGACATCCCACCTGTCCGTAAAACTTCTGTTCCTTCCGCAAAAGCTCCTGAAAGAATCCCGCGGTTTGTTTGTTCATTTTCCATCTGAGAAGATGGCTGGATAGCCCATATTCAACTACGTTAAGCTGGTGTTCCATGGTTTCCAGTCGGGTGTGAGGTGGGACCACTTTACCGGGTTAAACACCCTGCTCTTTGCGATCAATGAATGATGCGGGATCTTTTAGGTACATGAGTTGTTACTCTCTCATACACGGGACCTCCATTTTATGTCGTGATCGTGAGGCAGACGCGCTACCGACTGAGCTAACTCACCGCCCGGTGTGGGGAAGCTTCGCGAATGAAAGCGGAAGACACCAGGAATGTTTTAGGACAACGCGGAGCCGATGCGGATTTAATATTATATGCGAGGTCTCCATGCCAGCCCCTCAGCCAAACCCCTCTTCCACTGAAGGAAAATTTCAGCATTTCCCTGTCCCAAATGAAGGAAGCAAAGCAGAAAAGCAGTGGATATTTTGCCAACAAAAAGGAGGAAACGGCATTCTCCGCTCCGAGTAAACTTGTTCTTTTGCGCACCCATATTGCCTGTAATGAAAGCTGATAAGCAGTCGGTTCTGATCTGTGCCGACTTTAAAATGACAGTCAATCGCGTAACGAAGTTAGACAAGAACCCGCTCACGAGAATTGAGGATCTGATCGCGTCACTTGCATGGGGAAAAAAGTTCTCGTAGCTGGATTTGTCCGAAGTGTATCAGCAGATGGAGCTCGTTGATTACTCACGCCAATACGTAGTGATCGACACACACAAGGGCCTATATCGCTACAACAGGCTCCCGTTGGGCGTGTCGTCCGCCCCACCCATATTTCAACGGGTTATGGAGAATTTGTTACGCGATATTTCCCATATCACGGTACTGGTATATCTCGACGACCTCTTCATCACCGGGGTCAATGAACAGGTCCATCTTTGACCAGGTGCAAGTTCATGCAGCCGTCGGCTGAACAATTGGGACACACCATCGACGAAAAGGGCCTTCATTCGACTTCGGGTAAAGTCACAGCGATCGCGAATGTCCCTGCACCTCGAAACGTCACTGAACAGCGAGCCTATTTGGGGCTGCTCACATACTAAAAATATTAAAATACAAAAAGCTGCTGTAATCGTCACAAGTGTAGGTACATTTTGATCCGAGCAGAGAGCTGGTCGTGTTCTGTGGTGCCTCGCAATACGGCATCGGCGCGGTGATCGCCCATTGCATGAGACGGGTCAGAAAAGCAGACTGCGTTCGCCTCGCGCACGCTGGTGGAAGCCCGAGAAGAAATATTAACAAATCGAGAAGGAAAGTTAAGCTTGCGTGTTTGGTCGGCCGTAATCTGGCAGAACTGCGTATCTCCTTTAACACATTACGCCAGAAATCGGGTTTAAAGATTCAATGTTACACCTTTCTAAACTGAGATACGATGAGTTGCATTTTTCCTCTTTTCTCGGTCATAATTGGTCTAAATAATTTATTTCCAGCAAAAAAAAAAAATGACAATTTGACCTTTTTAAGTAGTAAAAATTACCAATTCAAAAAAACTTACGCAGTTCTGCCAGATTAATCGTCGCCAAATTTTTGCGATCGTAATCTGGCAGAACTGTGTATCTCTGGTCACGTGCCCGGGTTGATCAGCCAGAACTGCGTAAGTTTTTGGCCATGCGGGGGGGGGGGGGGGTTTCAGGCAGAACTGCGTATCTCTAGGAGATACGCAGTTCTGCCTGATAAGCACGTGTTTCATCAGGCAGAACTACGTATCTCTGTTCGTCGTCAACCACGTGGTTATCAGCCAGAACTGCGTATCTCGTAGAGATACGCATTTCTGGCTGATAAACACGTGGTTTATCAACCAGAACTACGTATCTCGGTCTATTTTCTGCGGGTTTTCCATCTTATTTTACCATCCACCCTCTTACTATTCAGCGGATGCAGTGTCAAAACAATGAATATTTTAGATCGAGTACAATTTGTTTTTGAATATTTGTATTGTATAAAGTCATCATTATTGATTCACATTTAATTTCATTTTATCCATTCATTTGTATGTGGAAAATAACTTGCTTTCCCCAAATGTTGTCAGTCTGTGTTCATGTTTCAGTATTATTTAGCGGCACAAGAAGTACTGCTACATCAAAAGCCTGGCTGCTGCTTGGGTTATTGTCGATCTCATGAAGCATTGCATTTGGATTAAGAATAATATTAGACTAGGTTCTAGATGTTAAGCTATATTGTTCATCAAGACTACAGGTACTACACTGTAGACCGTCTAGACCGTAGTCTATTCAGGCCTAACGGTACACTAGACATCTAGAGACTAGTAGAGCGGTGCGTAGGAATCTGCATACGATAGGCCTACTGATCTCGTCATTATCCTAGTATTCCTACTCTATGCCCAAAGTAAGAGTAAGCCTAGACCCTTTTGGCCGAAGGCCTAAACTCTATTCAAACTAAAGAATACTCGGAGCTAGACCTGACTAAAAGTTTATTTACAGCTTTATTAAAAAATAAAAAAATAGACCCTATTTCTCGTTTGTGTCGACTCCTACTGTAGGCCTTATTGTCACTACAGTACTAACGTTAGGGTAGTAGTGTTCTAACCGTTACTATCTACGCAGGCCTATTAAAAACGTACGAGAACTCTCGAACTATGTCTACTCGATTGTCTAGGTCTATGTAACATCCAGACGTCTATTTTGGGGCGTCATTATAACAGACTAGTAGATAAATGAAAATTAGTTTCTAGATTTTCTAGTCTAGATTCTAGATCTAGACTCTAGGCCTATATCCAGGTAGGGGCTAAATCTACAGCTAGACTGTTTATTGGGGATCTAGGCCTAGAAGGTACTAATGTTATAGTAGATCTAAGAACAACGTAACGCCTAACCTGCCTATCTATAATGACTAACGGTACGTCTATAAAGTCTATAGCCTAATATTAGTAATAATGTATAGAACACAGATCTAAATCTACGTTTCAGATCTATTTCTAGGGCTAAACGAATCAAATCTAGAAAAATAGAAAACTGAGTAAAGACAGAATAACCGGCGATTCAGCCTAAGTTAAGTAACGGTAGGCCCCAGTAGTCTAGTAGGCCCCTACTGCACAACTCTACTGAGTATACCGGTACGGTACTGGTATTAAAAAGTAAACTGTAAAAGTGTTAGTATTGGTCAATTTCTGACGTCTGTAGGATTGGATCGAAAATGCCATCGTTATGGACGGTATCCAAAATATTCATTAAGCTTCTCGAGATCAATCCCATAGATCCAAGCCCACTAACCGCTTATTTCAATGAAAAACAAAATAAGAAGCTATGGTCAATGGATTACAGATATTGTTGTTCGCGTGACCTACGCTACCGCACAGTACATTGATTTCACGTACACTAACAATGGACAAGTGCTGCAGCAGTATTAAGTAGGCCTAGGCCTCAAGTTGACTGGAGCGTGATGTCAGACAAGATGCAAACTATAACGTTTGTTAGATCTAGAAATGCTCTAGGCTTAAAAAAACACTAGATTGTAGCAAAACTTAATAGTAAGGCATACCGCATATTGACCTGTTTTGAAGCCTGCCAGTCTATGGAAGGGAAAGAAAGTGGCAATTTCCCCCAAGAGTAAGGAGGGTTATTGCTTTAGCGTGACTGTCGTCGTGTACAATACACGTAGCCGTGGCCGTACGATCAAAGGCTAGCTATCCTAGGCACTGCTAGCCTGAACGCGCTGCGCGTTCGTCACTACCAAGGTCGCGCACGCGCGTGTTAAGATATACCATGTCCATGCGGGATGCAGGAACACCTTGGTCCAAGCGTTGTCGTAAGTCGACTTACGCAGTTCTGCCTGATTAACATCGGAAAATTCATTTCGAATCTCGACTTATGCAGTTCTGCCAGATTAATCGCCCTCTCTCCTCAGGAATTTTGCCAAAATTACTTTCTAAAAAATAACTTTCTGTACCGATTCACAATTTATTTTTTGGCCCACTTGAAAGAGCATGAGAAAAAACACACAAAACACTCAAAACCTGAAAATCGACCAAAATCGATTTAGGGAGTTCTGCCAGATTACGGCCGTGGTGTAACGCGCTTCCATTCTTACCTGCATGGGCGCCACTTCACGCTCGTCACCGATCACAAGTCCCAAGAATGTTTAGCGAGGACCGCCCTCCGACAATGGCCCCGTTTTCGCTAGCGCTGAGTACAGCTACTTCATGAAGAAAAATGGAATCACACACTCGAAGTTGGCACCCTATCATCCCGCGTCTAACTGCCTAGAGCGATTCAAAGACGCGATGAAGCGCATGGGAGACGGTTCGTTGGAAACGAATATCACGAGATTTCTTCTGCAATATCGCACAACCCTGCCCTCGACGACAGGAATCTCGGCATCAGAAATGCTAATGGGTCGTTGTCTAATGACCGCACTCGATCGCTGGAGACCCGATATCGTGGCGCGCGTACGTGATCGTCAAGAAAATCAAAAGCTCACTCATAACAGCAGCTCGAAGTCGCGTACCTTTGCTGTGGGAGACGAAGTTTATGCCAAAAACTTCAACTCGAAATCTCCCAAGTGGTGGAGTGGAGAAATCATTGCGCAGAAAGGGCCGGTTTCTTTCGAACTCGCTATTGCCGACAATAGCGGTCGGGAAATCAAACGCCACGCAGACCACATTCGCAAGCGTTACAATTCTACGATATCGCCATCAAGTGGTGGCACATATCGACTCGCGGATATCGCACGCAACATCACCAGCAACGAGGGACTAGATATCCTGGAAAGCGTAGACGCGATCGCAACGACCGACCCGCCTGCGGAGCTCCCACCACCGGTCATGTCGCAGGACGACAGCGAGCTCCAACATCAAGACCAGTAAGCTCCGAACCGTAGAACATGCACGACCAGGCAGCGGAATCCACCTGACCGATGTGGATTTCCATAATGTCGACAAACTTGAGGTGCGTATCCGGGCACTTACCCCCTGGGCAACTACCCTCCGGATAACTACCACCCGGATAATTACCCCCCAGGTCTATTCCCCCCTAGGGCAACTACCTCTGGACAACTACCCTCGTAGGGTAATCACCCTCCAGGGCCATTACCCCCTAAGACAACTACCACCCGGTTTATCTACCCTCCTAGGGCAACTACACCCAAGGGCAATTACCCCTAGGACATCTACCCCCCCCCCCCGGATAACTACCCCCTGGGTAATTACCCCCTGGATGACTACCCCCCCGGATAACTACTACCCAGATAACTACCACCCGGATAACTATCCCCTGGATAACTACCCCCCCCCCCCCGGAGAACTACCCCCAGTTAACTACCCCCGGGTAACTACCCCCTGGATAATTACCCCCCGGAGAAGTACCCCTTGGGTAACTACCCCCGCATAACTACCCCCAGGATAACTACCACCCGGATAACTACCCCCTGGATAACTACCCCCCGGATAACTACCCCCAGGATAACTAGCAACCGGATTACCACCCCGAGATACCCCCTCCATAACCATACCCCGAACCGCCCGCCCCCTCCTGATACTTACCCACTGGACAACCCTCCCTCCCCCCCCCCCCGAATGTTACCATACACCCGTTGTAATTTTTCCATAAGTTCATAACACCATATCAGAAGACTAAGCTCATGTATGCCCTACATTAATGCACCTTTCTCTTACACTGTCATCATTTACTCTTTTGGCTTGTCATTTTCTACCATTATAACACATTAGACGATAAACATAAGAAAAGGAGAGTTGATTTCACTGCATTTCATATTCCCTTAGCATTAGCGAGGGACCCTTCGATATAAAGCCATAGTTTCTGATAGGATCCGGGCACGGTTTTATGAAAGTTATCAGTCCTAACAAGCTGTCAGTTCCACACAATTACCAATCGTTGTAGGTCGATCAAAGCAGGTCCATGGTGAAACAAGTCAGTGACTCGAGCTTATCAATCAAGCAGAACCCATGGTTTTATTGAAATTATTAGAGACTAACAAGATGTCATAACTGGCAACTTTTATCAAACGGTGCCCTAATCTGTCATTTGAGTTAAAATTGCAGCTTATTTTACATACAAGTAGAATTGTGCTAGTTTTCAAATTAAATGTTGTCGACACTTTAAGGGGAAATCCAGTTCAAATATAAGCTAGTCAGATTAGAATGAGTAAAATATTACGAGTTTAACGGTATTTCTTTTTTTAAACCCTAGTTGTTGACGAAGTCTTTTGTCCTGCACCCTCTTTTTGAATAGATCTAGAGATTTGTAGTTGACAGAATCCTTTTTACATTAGGGCTGCTCTGTTTTATCCCGGTCATTTCAAGACTATTTTTTTTCACAAAACTTGAATCCTTCTTGGAATAACATGCTCTTTAATATTTCGTAAGGGGTTTCTAATTATCTCACCCAAAGGATGTTAAAAACCTGAAGTTAGGTCTTGACCAAATCCAGACGATATGAAAAAATGTTGTTTTTTTTTTTTTTTTTTTTTTCAATTCAAATAGAAAACGTTGTTCGAAAATGACAATGAGAGACGTAATTTTCTGAGGGGGGGGGGGAGTTATTGCAAGAGGGGTGATTGTTTGGAGCCTAATTTTGATAAGGATTAATTGTCAAGGGAGGTAATGCTCTGCGGTGATCATACCAAGGACGTGACAATCTCTTCCCGCATCCTTGATATACTAGTTGTTAATGCCCAATGATGCAGTGGGGCAATTCTGAAATGAGCGTTAACGGTATAGTAGTAAAACAGTTACAAAATTGATGAAATAATGCAAGAAAGCAAATTAAGACAGAGACGAAGTACACAAATAAAGATACAGTGTACTCCCGTTACAACGAACACGGTTATAACGAAATTTCGTTATAACGAAGCAAAACTTCTGGTCCCAAAATTATCGCCATTAAAGTCTATGGTACAAACTTCGCTTATAACAAAGACGGTTATAACAAAATTTTCGTTACCACGAAGTCTTTTCTGAGCGCCACTGACAAAGAAAAGCAAAAGAAATGTGCTCCGTTACAACGAAATGCGGATCGCATTCGAAAATGCAATGCGGAACAAGCATTTTATAGCGTCTCTGCATGCATGAGCGAACGCTTCACATCATTGTATGTTCACTCCGTGTATCACTCCGAGGGGAACTTGCGTTATTGTAATACAATAATCTGAATTCAGATAAGGTATGTTTCATTGTTCCGAAGTCCTTTAATACAAAACACACAGATTCTGATACAACTAAATGTCCGTAATAGTTCGGAAATGAAATATTAAGCACATTTTCGCGTTATTCCAAAGGTTCGTTAATCCGATGATAAGATATGGTTCTTATTCTTATTCTTATACGGTTCGTTAGTCCGAAAATGATAGGAATTCCAAACGTTCGTTAATCGGAACATTACAAAAAGAATCGTTAATCCATGGAGGAAAAAGGTGAGTACACTAACAAAACAGAATTGCAATCCTTATAATCGTCTTAAGATAAATAAGTCTTCGAAATAACTAACCGTTCTGAATTGTTTTTTTTTTTTTCATTTACAAACTTTCTTCGGAATAACGAAACTTATTTCAATTTCGGATGAAAAAGCCTTCGGAACAACGAACTTTCTGAATAATGAACCTTTCTCATTTCTTTTTTTATTATTTATAATTAACCTTCAGAATGAATTTTCAGATTAACGAACCTTCGGAAAATTAACAATATATTATTTTAATTTAAATTATGAACGTTCGGAATAATGATTCTTTGGAAATGCGAACCTTCAGATAAACAAACCATCGGAATCCCGGGAATGGCGAAACTTCAGAATAAAGAGCCTTCGGAGTAACGTAGTTAAGTAAGACCTTTGGAATAGCGAACTGTAACCAAATCCTACACCGTCATTTTCTACACATATGTGACAATACAAACAACTTTATGCTCTTTTTAAATGTAATGTTTAAACGAAATTAGAAAGGTACTCTCCCATTTTACATAGCTTTCCAGCGTATGATGAGGATTCAACAAACAGGAGTTTATTTTTATGCGTGGTTTCCTTCTTTTCGTTATGCATTGCATATTATATTTGTTCGTTTATAACAAAATTTCGTTAAACGACAAAACAAAACAAAACAACAACAACTGCCGGTCCTGGGCATTTCGTCCACACACGAGATAAATCCCTTGTAATGAGAGAAAGAGGAAAGGTGAATAATGAATGACAGGAATAGACTACCTTCACGGTAAATGGACAGAGAAAAGCGAGAGGGAAGAGGAAGATGATGGGTCAAAACCAGGGCACGTGAGTCATGAGATATAAGCTCCTCAAGATAAAGAAGTGTTACATGGAGTTGTGGTAAACGATAGACGATTGTGGTTAAAAAATATTGCAAAAAGTGAAGTGTAACATTTCTTCAAAATGTCTTTAGTTCAATGGTAAAGGCATTCAAACTTAAAACTTCTTTTATACTACTATCAAGAGAAATCCGAAATTTCGGAACAGTAAAAGAAAATACAGATTTAGCGAAAATAGTTTTGGTTAAAGGCATTGACATTTACTGGATTACCGGGTAGGATATGCAGGGACAGTTTCGTTTTTGATGAACATAGAGTCAAAATACAGAAGGGAGAAATTAAGCTTGTACATACAGTGTTAATCGTCCTAAATGCAAACGATGCAAATCGTAGATCCTTAAGCTGTTGTTTTCATAAGATGAAGTATCAGTATGGCATCTCCGTGATTCCTGGCAAATGACACAAAGAACTTCGTTTCCTGTAGTAATAATATTCTTTTTATTAAAAGTAAGAGTTGAGGGGGGGGGGGGGCAATGACCCGGGAGGTAGTTATCCACGGGATAATTGACGTGGTGCACTGTCCTGGGAGTAACTTTCTTTTTGATAGTTATATAGGGGAGGGGGAGTTGTAGGCCTACTTATCCGGGTTTATCATCCATGGCAAGTTATCGGAGGGAGTAGTTATCGGGTGGAAGTTATCTTGGGTCTAGTTATCGGAGGAGGGGATAGTTAACCTGGGGAAAATTATACTGGTGGTAATTATCTGGGGTGTAGTTATCCGGAAGGTAATTATCCGGGGGGTAGTTATCGGGGGGAGGGGGTAGTTATCGGAGGGAGGGGGGGTAGTTATCCGGGGGGTAGTTACCCAGGGGGTAGTTCTCCGGGGGGTAGTTACCCAGGGGGTAGTACCCGGGGGGGGGGGGGGGGTAGTTATCCAGAGGGTATTTCTCCGGGGGTAGTTATCGGGGGGGGGGGGGAGGTAGTTATCCGGGGGGTAGTTACCCAGGGGGTAGTTCTCCGGGGGGTAGTTACCCAGGGGGTAGTACCCCGGGGGTAGTTATCCAGAGGGTATTTCTCCGGGGGGTAGTTACCCAGGGGGTAGTTCTCCGGGGGGGGGGGGGTAGTTATCCAGGGAGTAGTTATCCGAGGGGGTAGTTATCTAGGGGTAGTTATCCAGGGGGTAGTTTTCCTAAGGGGGTAAATTACCCTGGAGGGTAATTGCCCTTGGAGGGTAGTTGTCCGGGGGGTAGTTGCCCTAGGGGGGAATTTTCCTGGGAGGTAATTATCCGGGTGGTAGTTATCCGGAGGGTGGTTTTCCAGGGGGTAGTGTTCCTAGAAACCCTAGGCATGCGCTCATAGATTCTGGTTTAGTATAAACCCAAATGCAGCTAGAATGTTGATGAATTTACTTGAAAATCGGCAATTTACGTCAAGTTCATGTTTTTATTAACTTACGAACAGTCATTGGACATTAGCACAGTATAGCAATGCGTTTTCCCCACCCTTTCATTCTGGGCGAGTTTGATGTACACTTAACAACTACATTTTGTGCAATTTTGGGTTTTGGTTTTGTTGTGTGTATGTTTGTGAGTGTGGTGGTTTGGAAGTTAAATTCTCTCCCTTATTATTTCTTCAGATGCTATTTTATTTCTTGTATGTTTGGTTGATTCACTTACACTGCAGTCGCGTAGCACTAATAGCACCAGCCCAACGCCTTCCCACGTTTAACATAACGATTCAGTTTGTAGAGAAGAATTTCTCGGTCAATCGTGTCGAAGGCCTTGGAGAAGTCGAGAAGCCCACCCTTAATACGTTTATGATTATGCACTGCAGAAGCATTTTTTTTTTTCAAATATTACATTGCATGTGAATATGAGTGTTTTTCACAAAATCAAAATTGCGTTTTCTAGGTATTTTTTATAGATATTTTTCAAATACTTTGGAAAATGATGTAAGTAAAGATATTAGCCTATAATTTGAGAAAATTAAAGGATCCTTTTTTCAAAATCGGTATTACCTTGGCTATTAAAAATTCATTCTTGAGTATACGATACCACTATCTGTTGAATATCAAAAATATATACCAATGAATTATTTGCAAAGCAACATCTTTTAATATATCGTTCGAAATATTCCAAAACCAAAACTTTTTTTTTTAATCTTTTAGTTGCTTTATGATAATCATTCAACACTTCCTGTTCATTCGTGCGGGTAAAAATAGCGATTCAGGAATGGAGTTATGCAGAAAAGCATGAAATGGCTTTGGAGGTAGTCCAGATACTGGACGATTTTAATTGTCCGCATTCCCCACCAATACACACGCATACACATACATGCACCTACACAATGCGCCCAACCGCTGACTGCGACACTCCACCAATTGGTACTCCCGAAAAAAAATCAGGAGGGGTGATCTTGCGTACTACAGTGTACATACATACACCATCAACGTACGTCCGTACGTACGCGGGTACGCTGCATACGAATACATTCCAGGAAGAGGACTACTTTTTGAGGGGGCGCAACTTCTTTCTCCAAATCAGGACCTTAAGCAGAGTATACAATCAGTATGTCTCAGGGTTTAAAGATTACCAGGGAAATCATTTTTCCTCACTCGTGTTTCATAATTAAAATCCTTCCACCTCCAAAGGCACAAAATGTCTCTTTGGGTGCAAACATGGAGTTGTGATCTGTCCGCTGGGCGTATGCAGCAAGGGATTCGGGCAGTCCCCTTCACAAAGCGGTATGGACAAATTCTTTATACGGCGAGTCAAAATGTATTTCTCTGTAGCCCGACTTGGTCCCCGCGTAGATCCTGACAGAAGACTTTCGTCTTATACATGCTCAAAGTAATGTTGTTTTTTTTTCATAATAATTATTTTACCAATCAAGTATGATTGGGCAAAAGACATCTGAAGTGATCATTATTTTTAAATGAAATGAGAGATCATACGGAAGCGCATCAGTTAATACAACTTGACATTGATTTCACTAAAACTTGCATATTAACTCTTTATGTGCCATGATGGAAACCCCCTGTATGCCACGTTATTCTGAGGCACGAAGATAGTCATGCTTAGAGAAAGAATTCTGTTTTTCCAATCTGTACAACTTCTACAAATTTCTGTTAAGCTGGACATAATGGTGAGCAAAGTTAAAGAGGAAAGCCAAACTTTGCTTCCATATACAATACGCTATATACATATTCTATTTTCATTTTTTCTTTTGAATTACCAGTTGCTACATTACTGTAAAGGAATGACTTTTGCGCATAAAATAGTGACAGAAACTTAAAGTGTACAAGCAAAATGTAGTTGGGAACACCGCTTGATAGTCATTCACCACATAGAATGCAAGCCGTATGTGAGAGGAACAAAAGCGCGAGAAACGCTTTAACCGGAGGGCCAAACCCCAAAAACTCGCTTATTTAACGAGTGAGTTGCACTCTCTCTACAAATTAAGTAGACCATGCTTATTTTCAAGTTTTTATTGTAACAAACAACATTCCACTGGTCTACCTCTGGTTGCGAAAGCCTCCAAATCCAAGATGGCGTCCAACATGGCCACCATATTTACTGAATTTGTTATTTGAATGATAGAATTCGATAGAAACATAAGATTTCAACAAATGAGATATTATATGAAAGAGAATAAAATTTTCTACAAGTTGATACCATTTTCGTGGGTTATTGTGATAACTGGATTGAGATTTTAAGGAAAAAACACTCATTTTTTTTGATATTTTTCTGAAAAAAGGAAAATCATGAAATGCTTGATTCAGCATAAATCAGAGAATAACTGAAAAATTATCCTCAAACGTTTCAGGAATTTTGGTTGACATATAATTAATATTTGGAGAAAATTAGGGGTCATTACCGCTTTTGGTTCAGGAGTAGTAATGTCTCAAAGTTGGAAACTCACAATGTAAAAATGGGCACTTTAGTTGTGACCAAGACCTTGTTGGTCATAAAAAGTCTGCGGGCGTCAAGACTACGACACGCGCCACTGGCACTGGCGCGTGTAGCAGTGCCAGTGGTCCGTGTAGTAGTCTTGGCAAACGCAGACTCTTCCTTTGACAAACAAGGGTTTGCGCCTGCAAACGAACTTTTCATACCAAGTGGTAGCTTAGGTGACAATGATCGCTATTATTTCAAAGTAGATTGCTCTGAAGCAGATGAGATGAAGCAAAAAATATCTTTCAAATAGAGGTAGAAGCTTGAAACAACCTTGCTATAGAACGTTTCTAACAAAATTTGGATCAATCACTTAAAAAAAAATCAAGATCGCAGGCCATCAAAGCTGACATAGTGTATTGCACCAAAGTAGATGTATTATTTCGATTTTGATGCATTTTTGTCTGTTTTGCAGTGTATTTATATGTTTTTTTATATATTCTGAACATTGTAATGGTATTTCAAACCATCTTAAGTTTTTATGGAGACCTTGTTCAGAATGCACCGTGAACATTTCAATAAAAAGTAAAAAGAAATAAATAAAATTAAAAATGTTTATGAAAACCATGTAGAAATTAACATCTTTCCCATATAATCAATATTTGGAGAAAATTAGAGGTCAGCATTATATTTGGTTCAGGAGTTATAATGTCTCAAACTTGAAATCCGTTTTTACATAATACAGTACTCTCCGCGTAATCGGGTATCGCTTATACGGGTACTCCGTTTAATTGGGTATAAAAGTCAAAATCAGTTCCAATGCACATTAAAATCACCTGATAATCGGGTTGCCTCTCCGCATAAATGGGTAAATAATTTTCTTCTAATCTACTTTCTACCCACATTTTATCACAGATATAACACTTTAAGATATCATGAATGTCAAGTTTTCCACGTTAGCGAGGAGTCTTAGTCAAACCACAAAGTTTTATGAAGGCATATTTGTCCATAAAAAGAGTGTAAATTAATGCTCCTGACTGAGCAAGTGTAAGGTATGTATAATGTCCCGTGCAAGCACGCGTGTTAAGCATACAGTGTAGGTGTTCGGTGCAGTGTACAATGCACGTACATACACATTGTGTGTGTCAAATGTGAATGAGACGTGTTCTTCTGTTAATCGGGTACTCCGCTTAATGGGGTAAGAAACGCTCTGCCCGAGCCTACCCGATTATGCGGAGAGTACTGTATCATGTATTTAAAGATGTCACAGAGGGCCAAATCCAAGTTTGTGCTTACTTTTCGAGTTCCACTCTCTCTATAAATAAGACCATACATAATTACTGAACATACTACGCAATTTTTCGTAAGTACACCTCAGAAGATTTGTTACAAAAACCTCCAAAGTATAGATGCGGTCCAATAGAGGGTTGCCATTTTTATTGAATTTAACATTTCAAACATAAAATTTGATAGAGACATTGGATTGCAGAAAAGTTGATGTCATATGAGGGGGAGTAAAACTTCCTAAAAGTTGATACCACTTTAGCTGTGTATTCTTGTAAATGGGTGGAGAGGGTTGTTTGCTTCTCTCTTTTTTTTTTGGGGGGGGGGGGAGGAATTTCATATTTTTATATTGTTTTGAAGAAAGGATGAAATGTAAAAATGCATGATTTTGTATTTATCAAAAAGAAGAACTGAAGAATTATTTTGAAACCTGCGATTGAGACTGAGATTTACTGAGATGAGACATAATTCATATTTATGGAATTACAGGCAATATCATACACTGTTGACAAGTTAACATCTAAAACTTTAAAAAAATGTTTATGCATTATGAATTGTGCATACAATGTGATTACATGATCACATGTAATACTGTAATGGTCTAGTGACTTACAAGTGCCTGTAAACTAACTTTTCATGCCAAGTGGTAGGTGACGCTGGTCGCTATGGATACTGTACAGCATTTCATAGTAGATTGTTCTGAGGCAGATAAGATTGAACAAAAAGTATTTTCCAAAAAGAGATAGGAGCTTGGAATTTAGCACAAATTTTGCCAATGTGTCATATTTAGCGACAAACATAGCATCCACACAAAATTCAAGATGACAGTAATTAACTGAGGTTGTCGTTCAAGGCATTATTTACCATCAGTGCACGTAAAACAAAAACCCACCTTTAGTTGATTCCTCAAATTAGTTCTAAACTGTGAGTTATAGGGAAAGAACAACTAATGTACAAACTTAAAGGACACATTAACCTTCACACACATGTGGGTTGAGTGAATGCAGCAATATTAGTAGAGCACATCATTGAGAGTTTGACAGAAATCGGACAATCCGTTCAAAATTTATGAATTTTTTAAGTTTCTGCTCATTCAAGGCTGGATGAGAAGATTACTATAGCTTGTTATGTCACATGAGTACAATGGTATGAGGAAGAATAAAGAAAATTCAACATACTTTCACTTTTCTGAAAGGAAACATTGTTTGCACTTAAGGTTTTTTTCTTTACATTTCTTATTATCATCCAGTTTATGCATTGCCTCTATAAAATGAATTCAACATATTTTCACTTTTCTCGCATAACAAAAGAACACTTGACTTCTCTCTTTCAGAAGGCAGGGAGAAAATAATATTACCCTTAACATATGTCAGTAACAAGTCAAAGAAATGTGCACTTTATTAAAAAAAGTAAAGTTTTGTGAAATGTTCTTTTTATTTTCTTTATATGGTTGTATGCATATGACATCGTTTACACTGTAGTAGTCTTCCCATCCAGCAGTGACTACGCAGATACTTAAAAAATTCATAACTTTTGAACAGATTGTCCGATTTTCCTCAAACTTTCAATGATGTTCTAATAGTATTGCTACATTCATTCAATCCACATGTCTATGAAGGTGAACTTGTCCTATAAATTAGTATAATCAATGCTAAATATTATTACATATACTAAGTAGATCTGATTAGAACGGTTTTTTTTTATACTAAGCTGTCAACAGTTATCATGGTTATGGTTTCTTGCAAAGAAATGGTGATATCTCCGTGTGTTTTAGGCTTTATTATTTTTTTTTTTTTACATGGTAGAATGTTTGTGATACAACCAACCTGCACATTAATCGAGTGTGATACCTCTCCGAATGATGAACAATACCTTCTGTGTGTTGCATCAAAGTTAAATCTCAACTTATACTTTCATATATTTTTCAATCTTCTTATATTGCTGTCTATTATAATTATGTTTCTATACATCTGAACGATATTGTACTAGTGTAAACCATATTGAGGGTGTTTTATTAGGGGGGGGGGGGTGGAACTCATTCTAGTGTTTCGGTAAGGCTCAATCTTTGATAAAGAAAGAAATGCTTCTGTATCAAATTATGCTTTTTTACTTGTATGTTACTCTGCTGTTGTAGAAACGTGAATGATGATGGTACTATGTATAATAATGTCCGTATATAGATCCGTATAATAGATGTCCTTGAAAGCCCTTCTGATCACCCCCCCCCCCGAAAAATCCGACATGGCCTCAATTTCTCAAATGTGCTTTTAAATGTGTTGTGCGAAATTACTTTTCAGTATATTCTTCTAATAAAACTGTCCAAATTGATTTTTCGTACTGTATATTCACATTTACAAATAAGCATGCTGAAAATGTATTTACTGTTTATTTACTGATTTTTCTTACATTGTCTTTAGGCTGATTTCATGTGGGTTATAATAGTGTCACAATTGATCTGAACTTAAGCCATTGTTAGATGCTTTCCCATATTAGATATCAGGATCACTCGAGAGTGAAAATGTTAATTTTCATTCATTTTAGAGTGACCTCAGGGATCACTCGAAGAGTGACCCCTTAGGTCATTCTAAAATGAGTGAAAATGAACATTTCCACTCAAAATTCATTCCAATTTTACTCTAATTCACTGTTTCCTGTTATTCACTCCTTCAAAAGTGAATACTTTCACTCGATTTTTTTTTCTTTTTCGGAGAGTAGAATATCACTGGTCTTATAAATGTCTCCATAAAAAGCTAAGACGGTTTGAAATAGTATTACAATGTTTAAAATATGTAAAAACATATAAATAGATAGCACAACAGACAAAATTGTATCAAAATCCTGATAATACATTTAATTTGGCGGAATCAACTATGTCAACTTTGATGGCTGTCATCTTGATTTTTTTTTTTTTTTTTTTTTTTTTTTTTTTAGTGGTTGATCTAAATTCTGCCTTAACCTATCTTTAACAAGCCTGATGGTGCCAAGTTTCAAGCTACTACCTCTATTTGATTTTTTTTTGTTTTTTTTTTGCTTCACTTTATCTGCTTCAGAACAATCTACTTTGAAATAAAAGCGACCAGCGTCACCTGAGCTACCACTTGGTATGAAAAGTTTGTTTAGTGCCAGTGGTGCGTGTAGTAGTCTTGACGTGCGCAGACTTTTTTCATGACCAACAAGGTCTTGGTCACAACTAAAGTGCCCATTTTTACATAGTGAGTTTTCAAGTTTGAGACATTATTACTCCTGAACCAAAAGCGGTAATGACCCCTCATTTTCTCCGAATATTAATTATATGTCAAACAAAATTCCTGAAACGTTTCAAGATAATCTTTCAGTTATTCCCTGATTTATGCTGAATCAAGCATTTTCATGATTTTCCTGTTTTCAGAAAAATATCAAAAAAATGAGTGTTTTTTCCTTAAAATCTCAATCCAGTTACCACAATAACCCACGAAAATGGTATCAACTTGTAGAAAATTTTATTCTCTTTCATATGCTATCTCACTTGTAGAAATCTTATGTTTCTATCGAATTCTATCATTCAAATAACAAATTCAGTAAATATGGCGGCCATGTTGGACGCCATCTTGGATTTGGAAGCTTTCGCAAAAAAAAAAAAAAAAAAAAAATTGAGGTAGACCAGTGGAATGTTGTTTGTTACAATAAAAACCTGACCTGACGATAGTCACAAAATATATTCTAAAACACCTATGATAGTAAACATGGTCATTACATATACTTTCAAATGTAGCTTAATTTTGGATTCTTTGTGTTAGAAGATTTTTCTGAAAGGAAACATTGTTTCACCTAAGGTTTTTTCTTTACATTTCTTATTATCATCCAGTTAATGCATTGCCTCTATAAAAATGAATTGTAACTTTCCATCTGTAGTTCGTACATAAAAACATACGTGCTGTAGAACTATAACGGCAATAAGTTCTTACCTGACAGTTTGAAGCCTCAGCGCCGAGGATCACGTAGAATTCCACGTTAAATTGTAGTTCGAATATTCGTACTTCACGAAGTACACTGCTGGAACACATACCCCATGCCAAGTCACGTGAAACAGTTCTTCCGTACTTCACTTGGTCCATAGCAAGCGATTGCTAATAGACCAAACATGAATTGACAGTAGAGGAAAGTAATTATTCACAAAAGAATAAGGTTAATAAAGTACTCGCAGTTGACTGGAGGTTTGAAACTCACAGAGCAAATTGAATCATTTGATACACGTTATATTCATATCGTCATTTCACTCATCACAACGCGGGAAGGAAAGAATGCATTTTCAAATTGATATATTATGAGAAAGGCAGAGGGGTGATGAATATGATTGCATTAATCATTACTTGTGTTCTGTGCCCCAGGTGGATACATGCCCCAAACACATAATAGGTATGTTCTATACACGATGCCCAATTAGACATCTCCCTTAGGCTGCGTTTATCAACTTTCCCCTGTTTAAACGACTTTCGAAAGCCCTTTCGATAGCCCTTTCCATAGCCGTTTCCATAGCCCTTTCGAAAGCCCTTTCCATAGCCCTTTCGAAAGCCCTGTCCACTCCCTTTACTATTAATGTGCCGCTTGTTTTCGTCGGCTGCGTTTATCAACTTTCCCCTGTTTAAACGGCTTTCGATAGCCCTTTCAATAGCCCTTTCGAAAGCCCATTTCCATATAGCCCTTTCGAGAGCCCTTTCCAAAGCCCTGACTGCCTGTACTATTAATGTGCCGCTTGTTTTTTAAGAAGGGACCCCACGGCGAAAAGCAATTACCATCATAAAGACATATCTTCCTTTGAGAGTGACGAGTCATGATACCATAGGGGTTTTCACATCAGCCCGATAAAAAATCCAAGCTCGAAATATTTTCCGCAATTGCGAATTAGAGCGCTATTTCATTTATTATAGTCAGAGAGCTAGCGACCACTCAATTTACCCCATCAAGCCCAAAAGGTTTGACCCCTCAAAGTTGTTGGGACCACCTTCCCCATTAACAAAATGCGCGTCAGCCTGGTCCCGGAAGGCGGATTCGGCCCCCAGGGACCCCCCCGAAAAGGGCCCTTGGCGGGTGTAATTTACCCCTTGGAGCCCACGAACCAAACTTGGACTAAAAGAATGTCCTATGGGTGTACATCATAAAAATATAAAAACTGACAAAATATCTGGTCGGGAAAGGGGTTGCCAGACCGCTAGTTTGTATGCACAAACCCTCGTTGGTCTGCGTCAAGACTACACTTTCCCATAGGCCCTGTACTGTAGCGTCTCCCAACAGTCCGAGCCAGTTGAGTGCATGTAGTAGTCTTGGCGCAAACTCTGTTACTCCCAACAAGGGTTTGTACCCGCAAACTACCTGGCATACTCTTGGACCCAGGGTAGTTTGCAGGCAGAAATTGACCAGCACAATAGAACACACACACACCCACACACCCACGCACACACACACACCCACACACCCACGCACACACACACACACACACACACACACACACATGTTATATGCACACACGCTCGCACATTCCTTTATGTAAATACATACCAGTACACAAAACATGTCACATAGGTTCCACAGCCATGATACCTACAAGTAGCACACAATAAATGTCAGACATAATACCTTTTGATTATTTAAATGGATGCTATCAATGGACATTTCAGCAGGAACACTAAAGAAAATTTAAAATTTGTGTGAAATTGTATCATGTGTTACTGACCACACAGGCTGCTTATCCTATACAGTGTATTATGTATCCATATGTATGTATATGCCACAAATAGTTTTTTTCAAAAAATGCTGAAACAAGCTTTTTATTGTCTACCATACAGTATGATGCATGACTTGATGTGTAATTGCCAGGGTTAATGGCAACTAAATCATAAGCATGAACTACATTGTAACTGTATATAATATAATTATGACACCCTGAAATGTGGATGCTTTTTTTTTTTTTGGGGGGGGGGGGGGTAGACAAAGTATCTCATAAATGAGGAGTTGACAAAAGCGCTGATATAAAAGAGAACATAAAGAACAGTCATGGAGATGCTCTCGGCATGCATGCTATAGTTAAAGAAAAGAAGTGAAGCTAGCATTTCATTCAGTTGGTAATTTGGCATTTCAACCTTGTGTGTATAATGTCCAGGGCTAATAGTAATCATAAGCTATGTTTGCATGACATGTGACACCACAGGTTGAGTTTTGTTTGTGTGGGGCTGGGGAACTGAAGATAATGTGTCTCCAGAAATAAGGAGTTGACAAAAGTGCTGATGTAAAGAGAACACAAGATCAAGTTCACACCCTCGGCCTGCATGCTACCATAACAATAGTCAATGTTTCAACCTGTTGTGTACTGGCCAGGGTCAATGACAGTCTTTGCAGTATGTGACACCATAATTGAGTCTTTTTTTGTGTGTGTGTGGGGGGGGGCGGGAACTAAAGTTAAAGTATCTTCAGAAACAAGAAGTTGACAAAAGTGCTGAAATAAGCATTCTATTGTGAACCTTGTTATTAAATAACAAGGTTCACAATAGAATGCTTATTTCAGCATGATGTTTCAAGGAAGATCAGCAATACATGTACACAGTTTATGTAGAACACCATAATTATGTTCATTACTCTTATAGATATCATTATGCAGATATTTGTCTACAACAATTTAGATGACATGCACTACTGAGTGTGAGCATGGATGGATATAATTTCTGCTTTTTTATACATAAAGAGTGATTTTTATCAGCCCAAAACTAAAAAGTTATAATTTTGAGGTTTTCAAAAGAATCATGTAAGGATTGAGACTTGATATTTGCACTTTAAATGCAAAAAAAAAAAGTGCGAAAGTTGTATCTGTCATTCTGTTATCAACATTAACTTCATTAGTTATGTTCAATGCTCTGATGATGATATCGTTTACTTCAATGTGTTATACAATTGGCATTTAGTGCTTCTGTGGTTGGCCTGAAACTGAAAGTGTACTCACAATGAAAGGTTTATTTCAGCATTTTCTGAAAAGCTCCATTTGTGCCTCATAAGGTAAATGCATAATAAAGGATAGGTAGACGGTGGGGCCAGCAAAACATGATACAATTTCACACAAATTTTAAATTCTTTTAAATGTTCCTGCTGAAATGTCCATTGATAGCATCCATTCAAATAATCAAAAGGTATGAACTTCTTACAGGTCTGACATCATAGTGTGCTAGGTATCATGGCCGTAGAACTTATGTGACATGTTTTGTGTACTGTATTTACATAGAGGAACGTGTGAGCGCATGTGCGTGCGTGTGTGTGTGTGTGTGTTTGTGTGTATGTGTGTGGGTGTGTGTATGTGGGTGTGTGTGTGTGTGTGTGTGTTCTAATGTGTCTGGTCAATTTCTGCCTGCAAACTACCCTGGGTCCCAGGGTATACCAGGTAGTTTGTGGGTACAAACCCTTGTTGGGAGTAACAGAGTCTGCGCCAAGACTACTACATGCACTCAACTGGCATTGTCCCTGCGACTGTTGGGAGACGGTACAGTACAGGACCTATGGGAAAGTGTAGTCTTGACGCAGACCAACGAGGGTTTGTGCATACAAACTAGCGGTCTGGCAACCCCTTTCCCGACCAGATATTTTGTCAGTTTTTATATTTTTATGATGTACACCCATAGGACATTCTTTTAGACCAAGTTTGGTTCGTGGGCTCCATGGGGTAAATTACACCCGCCAAGGGCCCTTTTCGGGGGGGGGGGGGGTCCCTGGGGGCCGAACCCGCCTTCCGGGACCAGGCTGACGCGCATTTTGTTAATGAGGAACGTGGTCCCAACAACTCTGAGGGGTCAAACCTTTTGGGCTTGATGGGGTAAATTGAGTGGTCGCTAGCTCTCTGACTATTATTCACATCAGCCCGAAGAGGGGGTAGCCCGAATAGTTAAAAATAGCTAATTCGACAGCTGAGTATGTGCAAACAGCATCAGTAAAGTGTGTGCCCCCTCAAAAATTCCTCATGATTTGTGTGCAGTTTGCCTCGATCGATCGGGTCACACACGCTATTTTCTGACTTGGGGAATAAAAGAATATCTCGAGCTTGGATTTTTATCGGGCTGATGTGAAAACGCCTTGTGAGGCAGCTCCAGTTTAGCAGATACTTCAAATATTTCTGAGTGGCGGCATGAGACATGGGATCAAAGGGAATGAGACTGTTGTTACTCTATTTCTCAAACCTTGTTGGTGAAAGAAACACCTCCTTGTTCCAAGCATATGCGTGCATTACACATAGCTGTATGTATACACCTGTGTACACGTACTCGTGTGCACTTTACGTGGCGCGAATCTTTTCAGAAACCGGAGACGCATGGTTGCGTAACCGCAGTAGGGCGACATAAAAAGGGCTTTCAAAACAGCTTTGCGTTTATGAACTTCGAAAGGCTTTTATGCAGCTGTCATTTGTATGACGCACCTCTTGACCCCCGGGATAGGTGCGTCAAAGTACCAATGTGCGTCATACCTTTTAGGTACCATGACGTACCCTTGTAGAGCCCACTAATGTCAAAATCGCCCACTAATGTCAAAACAACCACTAATGTCATAACACGTCGACGACAAATGTCAAAACAACCACTAATGTCATAACGCGTCGACGACAAATGTCAAAACAACCACTAATGTCATAACACGTCGACGACAAATGTCAAAACAACCACTCATGTCATAACACGTCGACGACAAAATGTGAAAATCGGATCAACCACTAATGTCATAACACGTCGACGACAAATGTCAAAATTTCCATTTTTACTGCAAATGTCATAACACGTCGACGACAAATGTCAAAATGTCCAAATTTTCTGCAAAATGTCATGACGCGTCACAAGGGCGGATCGAGGAATTCCATAAAGGGGAGGCGCCTTTATAAAATCAAAGGCTGGAGCGACCCTCGCCCCCCCCCCCATTTTCTTATTTTTATTTCTGTTGTGTTCACAAAATAAAGGGGGGGGGCACTAAAGGAGAATGCGCCCCCTCTAAATCCGCGATTGCGTCAACCACAAATATCAATATTGGATTAACCACAAATGTCATAACACGTCGACCACAAATGTCATAACGCGACACAGGGGCGGATCCATGAATTCCGTAAAGTGGTGGGAGGGGGGTTTACAAATTCAAAGGCTGGCGCGACCCCCTTTTCTTATTTTTGTTTCTGTTAGTGAGTGTGCACGAGAGGGGGAAGCGCCCCCTCTCGATCCATCATTGCGTCAACCACATATGGAAAAACTCATTACTTGCATTGCAGGGGCGGATCCAGGAATTTCGTAAAGGGGAGGCGGCTTTACAAAATAAAGGGCTACCGCACCCCCCCCCCCATATTTTTCTTTTTATCTATGCTGTTTTAACCAAAAAAAAAAAAAAAAAAGAAAGAAAGAAAAGAAAAAAAAGGGGGCACCAGAGGGGAATGCGCCCCTTCTTAATCCATCATTGCGTCAAGCACAAATGACCAAACTCATTGCTTGCATTACAGGGGCGGATCCAGGAATTTCGTAAAGGGGAGGCGTCTTTGCAAAGTAAAAGTCTTGCGCGACCCTCTCCCCTCCCATATTTTCTTCATTTTATTTTTGCTGTGTTGACGAAATAAAGAGATTGGGCACTAATGGGGGATGCGCCTCCTCTCAATCCGCGATTGCGTCAACCGCAAATGTCAAAATCGGGGATTAACCACAATTTAATGTCATAACGCGTCGACCACAGATGTCAAAATTTTCAAACTAACTGCAAATGTCATAACGCGTCACAGGGGTGGATCCAGGAATTCCGTAAAGGGGAGGGGCGCCTTAAAAAAAAAAAAGGCTGGCGTGACCCCCCCCCCCATTTTCTTATCTTTATTTCTGTTGTTTTAACATACTATAGTGAGGGGGAACCAGAGGGGAAGCGCCCCCTCTCGATCCATGATTGCGTCAACCCACTTTAATATAAAAACTCATTGCTTGCATTACGGGGGCGGATCCAGGAATTTCGTAAAGGGGAGGGGCGCCTTTACAAAATGAAAGGCTGGCACGACCCTCCCCCTTTTCTTCTTATTTCTGTTGTGTTGACGAAATAAAGAGAGGAGGCACTAAGGAGGGGGGTGCGCCAACCGCAAATGTCAATGTTGGATTAACCACTAATGTCATAACACTTCGACCACAAATGTAATAACGCGTCACAGGGGCGGATCCAGGAATTCCGTAAAGGGGGGGGGGGGGCTTTACAAAATCAAAGGCTGGCGCGACTCCCCTTTTCGTATTTTTGTTTCTGTTGGTTGAACCTAATATAGTGAGGGGCACCAGAGGGGGAAGGCAAAACTCATTGCAAAACTCATTGCTTGAAATTATGGGGGCGGATCCAGGAATTCCGTAAAGGGGAGGGGCGCCTTTACAAAATGAAAGGATGGCGCGACCCTTCCCCATTTTCTTCTTTTTATTTCTGTTGTGTTGACAAAATAAAGAGAGGGGCACTGAAGGGGGGTGCGCCACCTCACAATCCGCGATTGCGTCAACCAAAAGTCACAATCGGGAATTAACCACAAATGTCATATCCCGTCATAGGGGCGGATCCAGGAATTCCGTAAAGGGGAGGGGGGGGGGGGGCGTCTTTATAAAATCAAAGGCTGGCGCGACACTCTCCCCTCCCCCCCCCCCCCATTCCTTACTTTTGTTTCTGTTGTTTTAACCGAGTGATTATAATGAGGGTGCACCAGAGGGGGATGCGGCCCCTCTCGATCCATCATTGCGTCAACCACAAACGGAAAAACTCATTGCTTGCATTACAAGGGCAGATCCAGGAATTCCACAAAGGAGGGGGGAGGGGGGCGCCTTTACAAAATGAAAGGCTGGCGCGACCCTACCCACTTTTCTTCTTCTTATTTCTGTTGTGTTGACAAAATAAAGACAGGGGGCACTAAAGGGGGGGGTGCGCCTCCTCTAAATCCGCGATTGCGTCAACTGCAAATGTCAAAACACTTCGACCACAAATGTCATAATGCGTTACAGGGGCGGATCCAGGAATTCCGTGAAGGGGGGGGGAGGGCTTTACAAAATCAAAGGCTGGCGCGATCTCCTTTGTTCTTATTTTTGTTTCTGTTGTTTTAACCTAATTATAGTGAGGTGCACCATGGGGGAAGCGCCCCCTCTCGATCCATCATTGCGTCAACCACAAGATTAATGGAAAAACTCATTGCTTGCATTACAGCGGCGTATCCAGAATTCTGTGAAGGGGAGGCGCCTTTACAAAATCAAAGGCTCGCGCGACACCGCCCCATTTTCTTTTTTTTCGTTTTCTCTTGTTTTAACAAAAAATAGAGAGGGGGAACCATGGGGGATGCGCCCCCTTTCGATCCATGATTGCGTCGACCACAAATGACCAAACCCATTGCTTGCATTACAGGGGCGTATCCTGGGGGCGTTTCATCAACGAGTTCGTCGGAGGTTTTCACCGACAAATTTGCTATCAGCCAATCAGACGCAAGGATTTCAGCAGCTTTTAACAGTTGTCAGTGTAAATCACTGACAAACAGTTTCATGAAACGGTCCCCAGGAATTCCATGAAGGGAGGCGCCTTTACAAAATCAAAGGCTCGCTCGACACCACCCCATTTTCTTCTTTTCGGGCACCGTGGGGGGTGCGCCCCTCTCGATCCATGATTGCGTCAACCACAAATTACCAAACCCATTGCTTACATTACAGGGGCGTATCCATGAATTCCGTGAAGGGGAGGCGCGTTTACAAAATCAAAGGCTCACGCGACACCACCCCATTTTCTTCTTTTCATTTTTGTTGTTTTAACAAAATATATAGAGGGGGCACCATGGGGGATGCGCCCCCTCTCGATCCATGATTGCGTCAACCACACACAAAAAAAAAAAATGATCAAACCCATTGCTTGCATTACAGGGGCGTATCCAGGAATTCCGTGAAGGGGAGGCGCCTTTACAAAATCAAAGGCTCACGCGACACCACCCCATTTTCTTTTTTTCATTTTCTCTTGTTTTAACAAAATATATAGAGGGGGCACCATGGGGGATGTGCCCCCTCTCGATCCATGATTGCGTCAAATACAAATGGCCAAACTCATTGCTTCCATTACAGGGGCGGGTCCAGGAATTCCGTAAAGGGGAGAGGGTGCACCTTTGCATAATTAAAGCCTGACGCATCATCACCCCATCTTTTTATCATTTATGTTGTTTTGAAGAAAAAAAAAATAGAGGGGGCATCAGAGGGGAATGCGCCCGTCTCGATCCGCGATTGCGTCAACCACAAAATGTTAAAACTCATTGCTTGCATTACAGGGGCGGATCCAGGAATTTTGTAAAGGGAGGAGCCTTTACAAATTTAAAATCTGCCGCACCCCCTATTTTTCATTTCTGTTGTTTTAACAACAACAGAAATGCTTGCTCATTGCTTATATTATAGGAGCGGGTCCAGGAATTCCGTAAAGCGTAAAGGGGAGACGTCTTCTCAAAATGAAAGGTTGGCGCAATCCCCTCCCCCTTATTCACATCTTTTTATTTCTTTTGTTTAAAGGACAGTTTAAAGCGGCAGTCTTTAATTTTGTAAGGAGCCTCCACTTTACGGAATTCCTGGTTCCTCCCCCTGTAATGCAAACAATGGGTTTTGCCATTAACTTGAGGTTGACGCAGTCGTGGATCTAGGGGGGGACACGGTACCCCCTCCCCGTCTCTATTTTTGTTAACACAAAAGAAATTAAATGAAAAAAAAAAAGGCGAGGCAATTTGCGCAACTTTTTGATTTTATAAACGCTTCTCTCCTTTATGGAACTTGGACCGCCCCTCTAATGCAAGCAATGAGTTTTGACATTTGCGGTTGACGCAATCGCGGATTTAGAGGTTGCGCATCCCCCTTCAGTGCCTCCTCTCTTTACTTCATCAAGACAGCAGAAATAAAAAGAAGAAAATGGGGGAGGGAGGAGGGTCGCACCAGTCTTTGAATTTGTAAAGACGCCTCCCCTTTACGAAATTCCTGGATCCGCCCCTGTAATGAGAGCAATGAGTTTGGTCATTATGTGGTTGACGCAGTGATGGATCGAGAGGGGGCGCATCCCCCTCTGGTGCACCCTCACTATAATTATTAGGTTAAAAACACAGAAACTAAAATAAGAAATGGGGGGGGGGGTGTCTCGCCAGCCTTTGATCTTGTAAAGCCCCCCCCCCCCCCCCCCCCCCGGTACGGAATTCCTGGATCCACCCCTGTGACGCGTTATGACATTTGTGGTTGACGTGTTATGACATTTGTGGTTAATCCCCGATTTTGACTTGTGACTTGTGGTTGACGCAATCGTGGATTGAGAGGAGGCGCATCCCCCTTTAGCGCCAATCTCTTTATTTGGTCAATACAACAGAAATAAAAAGAAGAAAATGGGGAGGGGGAAGGTCACTCGAGCCTTTCACTTTGTAAAGAAGCCTCCCCTTTACAAAATTTCTGGATCCGCCCCTGTAATGCAAGTAATGAGCTTTTCCATATGTGGTTGAAGCAATGATGGATCGAGAGGGGGCGCTTTCCCCTCTCGTGCACCCTCACTATATTAGGTTAAACCAACAAAAACAAAAATAAGAAAAGGGGAGTCGCGCCATGCAGCCTTTGATTTTGTACAGGCGCCCCCCCCCCCCCCACTTTACGGAATTCCTGGATCCACCCCTGTGACGCGTTATGACATTTGTGGTTAATCCAATATTGATATTTGTGGTTGACGCAATCGCGGATTTAGAGGGGGCGCATTCCCCTTTAGTGCCCCCTCTCTTTATTTTTTAAACACAACAGAAATAAAGATAAGAAAATGGGGGTGGGGGGCGAAGGTCGCGCCAGCCTATTATTTTGTAAAGCCGCCTCCCCTTTACGGAATTCCTGGATCCGCCCCTGTAATGCAAGCAATGAGTTTGGATATTTGTGGTTGACGCAATCATGGATCGAGAGGGGGCGCTTCCCCCTCTGGTTCCCCCTCACTATAGTATGTTAAAACAACAGAAATAAAGATAAGAAAATGGGGGGGGGGGGGTCACGCCAGCCTTTATTTTTTTTTTTAAGGCGCCCCTCCCCTTTACGGAATTCCTGGATCCACCCCTGTGACGCGTTATGACATTTGCAGTTAGTTTGAAAATTTTGACATCTGTGGTCGACGCGTTATGACATTAAATTGTGGTTAATCCCCGATTTTGACATTTGCGGTTGACGCAATCGCGGATTGAGAGGAGGCGCATCCCCCAT